>NC_022027.1:46103796-46153278 GCF_000317375.1 Microtus ochrogaster
CTCCCTCCATCCCTCCCTCCCTCCCTTCTCTCTAGCTCATCCTGCTGTGTGTGTGGAACAGTTTCCCTGGGAATTTTCTTGGCTCCAGCCTTTGGATTTCATGGTATAGATGACAAGCAGACTTGTAAGTGTTATCCAAATCATCCTTCAGGAATGTGACCCTCAGTGGTAATGAGAAGCCTGAGATGTTTGTATTTTTGAAAGTCGGCCCACAATGCCTCAGATTGAAAGGATTCCGTGTGGGCTCATAGTTGTGGTTTGGGTCAGTAACTCGCATTCCCTTGCTTTCCCTTTGGCTTGGGAACTGAGCACAGATCTCATCTACACGCCGGTCTCTCTTAAGAAGAGAATCTGAGACCGACTCGGTTCTCTCTGGGTTGTAGTTGATAAGGGCACGTGTTTACAGAAATGCTGAGTTAGAGTACTTGGGGGAAATTGAGCTCTTGGGCAGTTTGTGAGGTCAGGATTTCTTCAGGTGCTGGGAGGTGGCGTAGTCACATTTTGCAAGAGAATCTGCATTTTCTCTTCAGCCGGGTGACATATCTATCTGTCCTCCTGCAACAGAACCATCAAATAGAAACTTCTTAAAATGAAGAAGTTTCCTCTCCTCCCCTCTCCTGGGGGAGGAGAGACAGCAAAGGAACATACTGTCTATGTTTATTAGGAAAATGCCCTACTTACCTGTGCTTTCCATTCATGCTGTCGTATGGGTACGTCTGTGCTCTGCTTGAAGTTGTTCGTATGACCTCTTCTGCCTCCTCTCATCCATCATACCTCTTCCCAGAGAGACTCGTGGTGTTCACTGACTAGACAGCCTAAAGTATATAGCCAGCACTTGACTCTGTTGCAGTAAACTGCTTACTTAGTATTCAGAAGAACTTGGGTATTTATACATGTTTCTACATATGGTAGGTAGGCTGGCGAATTTACCTGAAGTCTTTGTTACGTGAGTTACAAAGTTGCAAAGCATCCCTTATTTTCAACTTTTTGATTAACACAGGGTTTCCCTCTACTGCGGTATGGCTCCACAGTTACAGGTGCTGTTTCCCCACCAGCAGATCCTGGGCACTTAGCAACGGTTTATGCGCGCGCTGGCTTATGCACATGCTGGGACTCAGTAAGCGTACAATACCTTTGTGGCTGTTTGACTAGCACCCACCTGCTTCTAGGCTGACACATTTCACAGGGTGGGAGCGCTCTGCATTTTCACTTAGTGTTTAGATGGTGTCTAGCACAAATTTCTACTCTGTGTGTGTAGTGCCAGATGAATGAACATGTCAATAAAGATTCACTCTGGTCCCGGACAACAGATAACCAACTCACACATGGCTACTGGGGGCCTTTTCAAAACTTCTTTGAGGGACTGCAGACACAGGAAACAGTAGAAAGGACAATTGAGAAGATGGGGGTGGAAACTCTTCTTCTCTTCCTCTCCCCCTCCTTCCTGCCTCCTTCATCTTTTCCTTCCTCTTCCTTCCCCCTCCCCTCCTCCTTATTCATCTTTCCTCTCCTTCCGCTGTGCCTGGGATCTTAACCTTACAACTATTGACTAATTGATACTAACTGCAGGAAAACAAGCAGAAATGAGAAGTTCGGGTGGAGAAATGCATGCATGTGCACATGTGTGCACACACACACACTGTCTCCATTGGTTGTAGTATCCCAGGATGACTGACAGACTCTTCAGTCACCATCTCTTGTAAAGAAGCTGTCTTTTTTTTTTAAAAAATATTTATTTATTTATTACGTATACAATATTCTGTCTTTGTGTATGTCTGCAGGCCAGAAGAGGGCACCAGACCTCATTTCAGATGGTTGTGAGCCACCATGTGGTTGCCAGGAATTGAACTCGGGACCTTTGGAAGAGCAGGCAATGCTCTTAACCACTGAGCCATCTCTCCAGCCCCTAAAGAAGCTGTCTTGATCTGGCAATCAGAACAGTGCTCCCTGGAGTTTATTCCGTTTTGCCTTTCCTCAAGTGACAGTTGTGGACTTAGGCACCTCTTGTTTCCAGGCAAAGGAACCCTTAGAATTGGAGATAGGACCGGAGACTCTACTTAGAGGGTTTGGCTAAATTAAATCACTTAATTTTACAGCTGGATCACTATGTTTTACTGTGCACAAACTGGGGCTATGGCAAGATTTTCCTGTACACAAAAATCTCCAGCGTGCTCTCTGAAGACATAAATTATATCACAAATAAAATTTATATGTAAGAGGTGGAAACCTTCCTTGACCTTAAAGGTAAAAATTACCTTGCTTTCATAATCTCATTCTGTTTTAATTGTAACAAAACATCACCTTGGCAACGCACTCTCTTGCTTCCGCCCACTGATAAGGATCAGAGGGTACAGGCTACTCTGCTAACCACATCTGATGCTCAACTGTTTGGCTTTAAAGTAAAATAAGGGTCTGTCACTTGGAATGTGGAGAATAGAGTCCATCTGGGTGCATCAAGCTTGTTAATTTCCAGAGTCTGGGATGGATTAAAATAGAAGCAGGGGAGAGGGTGGGGATGCAGAATGGTTTCTAGCCTTGGAGCTGTTGATGCTGTTTAACTCTGGTTCTGCAAATGGGAATGCATCCTCCATGTTCCTCCAGCTTTGTAACGGAGCTGCCTCTCTACTCCAGAGTCCTCAGCCTCTCTCCTGCCTTCTTTTTGTTCACTCTGCTCTTCTGGGGTGATTTTAACTTATTGTAGTCCAAGAGCTTTGCCGATTAGTTTCTCCTGCAATGTCTAACAGCCATCACGGAGCTAATTCATTTCAGATTTTAGAATTGGAGCTGTCTCTTCCTCCTCCCTCACTTGGAGAAGGAAACTCTTGTTTCCTGAAGACCATTAAATGCAGCCCTGCCAAGAGCTGCATTTTTATTGGGGAGAGAACAAAGACAGAAAGCAAGTTGGAAAAAGGGCTGGGATTCAAACCCAGGTCTGTCAAAAAAGAATGTATCCCAACACCTAGTTCTGAGCGTCTCTCTAAACTGTTCCACAGGTTCACTCTGCAGAGCAGGATGACAAAAAGCCCAGAGTTGACATCCAGATGGAAGGATGCACAGGGCAGGGTGTGGAATGCAGTTTAGAGAGATGCTCACAACTAGGTGTTGATACACATTCTTTTTTGTTTCTTTGTTGTTTTTCGAGACAGGGTTTCTCTTTGTAACTGTCCTAGAGTTCACACTGTGGACCAGGCTGGCTTGAATAGAGATTCACTTACCTCTGCCTCTCAAATGCTGGGATTAAGGTCCCCATTCTTATATAATTCTTATATAAGCTGTTTTATATTGTTTCAATAATGAAGTCAGCGGGACATCTCTTAAAAACTTCAGATTATAAACTTAGGATGTACGTTCATTGCCAGTTGCTCTCTCTTTTTTTTTTTTTCAGGCTGGCCTTGAACTCATAGAGATCCTCCTGCCTCTGCCTTCCTAGTGCTGGGATTAAAGGCGTGGGACATCACACCTGGCCACTGGTTGACCTCATGGACATGCGTAGCTTTCGCTTAAAACTGTTCTTACAAGCTACATGCTTGTCTCAGTGATGTATTCAGGGGACCTCCTATGGTGCCCCAGATTTCTGCAGCTGAAAGTTACTTCTCCCTTCCCGTGTCCCCCTGTTTTTATCCTCAATAGTATTGTGTTTAGTATGGCCTGTCTACATTGTAAGGCTTCTTAGATCAGGGAACAGTGCTTATCAGTGAGTAGCAAAACAACACACTTTTAGTAGCACTTTTAGGTGAACAAATAATTATATTCAAAAAGACATGTTCTAAAAAGACAAAAACGAAATGATCAAATTAAAAACTGGCTATTTTGTATGATCAAGTTGGGTTACAGCTCCATTAAGGATGGAGTGGGCTGTGGAATTCACCTAGTAACAAATCTTCACTAGCTAGATTAGCAAGGGGGGCATTAAATCAATTAAGGTCTTCTAAGCACTTACTTAGTGGCTTCCTGTTGCTACTTTTGTTTCGAAAATGGTTAAAACTAAGCCCTCTATTACAGGCTTCATTTGCCATGGCTGCAGAAATCAAAGTGTGTTGACTTTGCCAGGGCAGTGGAAGTATCCCGGGAATAGGTTGCCCATTCCAATTCTCAATTTCCAGCCTTTATAGTTGCCAAAGAACCAGGATTTTAGAGGATTTTTGTTGTTGTCATCTTAACATACTGGATGTCTGTAGTAGCTGAAGGCTTCGCAGTGTTCAAGGCTGCCTGGCAGCATCGTAGATCAGCCCACACGGTGAAGGCCAAGTGCACGGCCTCTGCCCCTAGGTGCTGACTTCTTGATTCAAACTCCTGTCTTTCAGCTTCAGTAGCTGTGCGGCCTTGAGTAAATTACTGATTTCTCTGCCTCTGTTTCTTCACTTATAAATTGAATTTGGGTGTTAGCAGCTGTTTTATGCAGTTGTTAAGAAAACAGCATCAGGGCAGGCAGTGGTGGCACATGCCTTTACTCCCAGGACTCGCGAGGCAGAGCCGAGTTCTAGGTCAGCCTGGTCTATAGAGCAAGTTCCAGGACAGCCAGGGCAACACAGAGAAACCCTGTCTCAAAAAAGGAGAGAGAGAGAGAGAGAGAGAGAGAGAGAGAGAGAGAGAGAGAGAGAGGAGAGAGAGAGAGAGGAGAGAGAGAGAGAGAGGAGAGAGAAGAACAGCATCAGTTTGTTTCTGTTTAGAGCACTTCTGGAACATACCACTATGATATGTTAGTTGGTATAATGGCCATAGAACATCAGAAGTTTCTTCTTATTGGAAATGGCAATGTTTACTCAAAATGTTCCCCAAGATTTCCTAATAAAGGTAAGTTTGGCTGTAACATTTCAGTGGAGCCCGTAAGGTATGGCCGTGTCTGTATTAGAGCTATGAGGCCCTTGTAGGTCAGAGGAAATGGGAATCACTATTCTCTAGTGGGAAGGTACCTGGGTTTGCTCCAGGCTCGGAAAGTGACTCATCAAGGTGCCAAGTACTTCCTGGTGAGATGTAGATCAAGGAAGAATGGAGACCTGCACAGCCTTCAGATGGCAGGGAGTTTGGAGGGAACCTGGGGGTACTGAGACCCCTTTGGCATCCAGGTAGAAAGAAAGGGTTAGAGAAGGATAGAATCAGGGCCCAGAAGCCAGGGGAGGCTGAGAGAGAGGAAGTATCTCTGGTGAGACTTGAGGTCTCAGTGGTGGGTGTTTGATTGAAAATGAGACCCCAGCCCTCTGACACCCCTATATCCAAGAAGTCTGGGATGATTGGAAGCGGCACCCCAGCCCTTGGCCTGGGAATTGCCTTGGTCCGGACTCCAACTCCCAGCCTGCCAAGCGCTGACCCCCTCTCCCGGGAGGGTTAGGACCACTCACCCAGGCAAAAAAGGAACGTTGTCTACAGGGTTTGCATGGGCTCCTCTCCCTGCCATGCTGTCCTGATCCACCTGGGAGTGTGGCAGTTATTAAACGTGGGCATTTTTGGTTCAGTCTAATCTGGTCTGATTGGAATTATTTTGCGTCGGCAGAGATGCCCATCTTAAGATTTTTCTTAACACGGAGAGAAACAGGGAATTCTGGGGAAGGGCGAGTTAAGGATGGGAGGGGTAGGCTTGCAGTGTTGTATCAATTTACAATATAGATAGGAAAACCCAAGAGGACTACCTCCTCCCCCTCCAATCCCAGTTCAGAACTGAAGTCAGGCAAACAGCGGGTTGTGTGGATGAAATTCAGGAGTCATTTCCAGATGTGTGATAGTGTTGGTCTGTGGGAATATATGCAGTTCTTTGAGACTTGGGTCTCTAGAATCAGAAGGGACTGCGTGTCTTGGAGAGTGAGTTCTTAGGTGGGTGTCCTGAAAGCCTGGGAGTGGAGCTTCCTTTTAGTTGTCTGAGTCACCAGGTGAGTTTCTCAGCTGGCCCTTTAGTCACTAGTCACTCTTGCGTCCCGTTGTGGAGCTGGCGAAGAACTTCCTGTTTCCTTTTTGCTCACTGCGCACTGATGGGCAGTGACTCTTCTTTAACACTGGGAAGAATTTGGTTTAAATTATAAAATTTCAAAGTACATTTAAAATCTTAAATATCTCACAAGACACTCTAAGGACGAAGAGCATGCTTTAAATTTCAAAGCTTTCAAGACCAGAATGTTTTATGACCCTGCAACTCGTGTGTGGTTTTCAATGGGGATAAAAATACTCGGTATGTGGGTGGTTTCTCGTGTTTTGGGTAACGGTGAGAATATGAGATTCCAAGCTCTGGACTCTGGGAAGAGAGCTATAATTACCAATCGGTGCCTTCCTGGGATTGGTTTATGGGTGGATATTGGTTATCTAGAAATCCAGCAAGCCAGAATTCATAGCATCAAGCCTGGCTTTTCCCCTGGAAGTTAAAATTGTGATTGACAGTCGAGGAAGCATAGGCTCGCGTGTTTGCCTGTCTTTTTCCATCTCTGGGACCATTCATGTGTGCAGTTGGGCAGGACTGAAGGCTGGTATGGTGGCTTCTCCAAGCCTAGTGCCCGGGAGCCACCACACAGCTGCTATGGAAACATTTCTAAATATAATCTAGAACTGACTTTACACGCTCCTCCCCCACGACTCGGCGGATGTGGTAAACACCCTAAAAATACCTATGATTGAACTTTTGAGGTATCTGAAAAGAAGGGGCAGGCACAAGGACTGGGGTTGAAAGTCCGGCACTGTTGGATGCTAGCTCATTCTCATCCTCTGGGACAGTTGTCCCTCTGGGCCTGTGTGCAAAGCTGTTTGCTGTGCTGTGGTCCGTGTTGTTCCCCTCAAGGCTAAGAGCTTGCTCTCTGGTCTTATGTTTATTGCTGGCAGGTTTCAAGGAAAACTATTCATAGAATGACATCTGTTCTCTGTCCCATTGACCAAACCTGCAGCTGCTACCATAAAGGCAGGGGGTTGAGTTTTCAGTTTATTTCATAAAAGTCAGAATTTTATGTACCAGTCTAGTGTTCACAAAACCACTACAGTTTATCAGTCCTGGCCTTAAGGAGTCACATTGCTATGCCCATGGAGTAGCCAAAGAAATTTGAGAATGGAGCCTGTTTGGGTTATATTATTATCACACTCATAATCCCACAATATAAAAGTAGAATAAAAAATCTTTAAAAATTATTGACTAAGTGATTGTGCAAAGCCTTTTTACTAAAAAAGAAAAGAAAAGAAAGAAACTGTGAGGCTGGAGAAATAACTCATTCTGTAAAGTGCCTGTCGAACAAACATGAGGACCTGAGTTCAGAACCCCAGCCTCCATGTAAAAATCCAGGAGTGATGATGTGTGTCTACAGTGCCAGATTCGGGGACAGCTGGGTTCCAGATGGCCCAGCCTATTTGATGAGTACAAGACTCAGTGAGAGACCCTGTCTCAAAAAATAATGTGGAGTGTGATCAAGGAAGCCAATCAAGACAGATCTCAGGCCACACATTGGTGGGGGGTGGGGGATACATAAATACATCAGTAAGTCAAACAGTGAAGCTTGTTTCTTCACCCCCTTTGAGTATTTTGAACACAGAGCCCGTTGGTGACATAGCTGGAACACCAGCAGTCTTGTCTCCCAGGAGGCTTTTCATGTTCACCTCCGGACTTGAAGAGCCTAAGGTCCTGTGATTGATTGATCACCGGCAAGTTCTGTTTCTGCTGAAAGAAAACCTTCATGGTTGGTCTCTAATGCCCATGAGACGTGCTCACAGTTGTGGAAATGGTCAACACTGTCATCCAGGACAGATGAGTCTCTAACTCTTATGCCTCCCCCCAGCCCCCGCCAGTCCACCCTGAGGAGGTTCAGTGTGTGCAGAGCCCGCGTGAAGAAGCGCCACTATGTCTGGACAGTACATGGAGGAGATGGGACGGTTTTGTGTGTTGAGAGTTTAAGTACTTTGTGTTATGGTGGCTACAACAGCGTCCTTTGATTGTAACCCTCTATCTATATCTTCTGCTGTGAGCATCTCGGAGCCCCCTTGTGCGTCTGGAAGAATGTTTGCACGTGTAGAAGATAAACGGGATGTTTCTCTCGAATGATGGGAGCTATTAAATGTTTGTGTTGTCAACCATTGCATGTGTGAACTAGCCACTTGTAGGAGCTCCTGTTTCCTGGACCCGTCCACTTAATGCAAGGAACGCAGCCCCTGGGGAGGCTGCAAGAGTGGGAGGTCCTGGAGTTGGTAGTGAAGAAGCCAGGGAAGGCATGGACACCAGGACATCTCTCTGTGTCACGAGGATCGCGGCAGTCACGTCTGGTGATGTAGATCAGGTCTCTCAAACGTGTCTCCTCTTCACTTCCAGAATGAAGAGCTACGCAACTTATCACTTTCAGGCCACGTCGGATTCGACAGTCTTCCTGACCAGCTGGTCAACAAATCCACCTCTCAAGGATTCTGTTTCAACATCCTGTGTGTGGGTAAGTGAAGGTGTCCCCTCTTGTTCATGTCCCCTCACGAAGGGGGCGTGTTTCTGGGGCAGGCGGATGATAGTTTATCCCGCTTCCCTGTTTCCTCCAGCTATATTTGGTAAGTGTTTTGCAGTTTTGTGGTGGTACTCAAATTGTCTTTATTTCTGTCCTGTGGTCATGCAGCTGGTCAGTCTTATTTTGTTATAAAAAAAAATTGTCATTTTTTTGTGGAGAGCAGGCACTGAACCCTCACTAGACTATAGGAAGTTGAGGGAGCTCTGGTATGTACTGGAAAAGCCTCTAACCCAGTGACTCAATCTGTGGGTCACGGCCTCTTTGGGGGGTCATATATCATATTTACATTATAATTCATAACAATAGCAAAATTATGAAGTAGCAACAAAAATAATTTTATGGTTGGGGGTCAGCACAACATGAGGAACTGTGTTAAAAGATCTCAGCCTTAGGAAAGGTGAGAACCGCTACTCTAAGCAGTGGATTCCTAGGGTCACATGCCCAGCCTGGCTGGGAGTGGAGGTCCATCTACTCCAAACCACAAGTGGTTCCCTAAGGAAAGAAAGGCTTTACCAGAAGGGAAAGGGGTGTGGAGCCCCACACCCTGGACAGATAAGGACCGCTCACAGGTGACAGGTGTTTTGATTTACACAAAGGATCATGCTGTTTCCATGCTTTAATTTTTTTCTCACACCATAATAAATCTGGATATACTTCCAAGATGGAGTGTGATCCTTCAAGTTTTCCAGATTTCTTTTCACTACAATTTGGCTGTGGTTTGAGTTCATGTGCTGGGGACCTAGGCTGGGTGTCAGTATTGAGACGTTGCAGGACCTTTAAGAATGGGCCGTCTGTGACAGACACTTAGGTTTTGCCTTCAGAAGGGAGGAGAGTGGTTCTCCTGTGTCTCTGTGCCTGACCTTCTGAGAGGGCATGACAGGATTTTTTTTTTCTGGCCATTCCTCAGCCTCTGGCTTTCTGTCTGGCCATGAGCTCTCTCATATGTATTCCATGTTGTATGTATGTCCATGTTGTCATGACATTTGCCATTATTAGATCCTCATTAGCACCAAACTGAGGCTGGCACCATGCCTTCAGACCTCCACAAATGTGAGCTAAACACACTTTCTATAAAATTATTCTGTCTCAGGCCTTTTATTATAGTAACAGAAATCGACTGATGCAGGACTGATGTGGAGACAGACAGACACTGGATGGCACCTCATACCGATAGGCCACAACCACGTTGCGTTACACAGATTAATAGAATTGGGTTAATTTAAGATATAAGAGCTAGCCAACAAGAAGCCTGAGCTAATAGGCCAAGCAGTGTTATAATACAGTTTCTGTGTGATTATTTTGGGTCTGTGTGGCTGAGAAGGGAACAAGCAGCCTCCCACTACAGAGTCCTGTCCCTAGTAGATTGTCTGTTAATCAATCAGGTGGCACTTTGAATGTAATGCCCCCCCCACACCTCATAGGGAGGGTTATTAGAAGGTGGGGCCTTGTTGGTGGAAGTGTGTCACTGTGGGTTTTGAGGTCTTCTATGCTCAAGCTATGCCTAGTCCAGTTCACTTCCTGTTACCTTTGGATCAAGATGTAGAACTCTCAACTCCTTCTCCAGCACCATGCCTGCCTGCGTGACACCGTGTCCCACCATGATAATGGACTGAACCTCTGAGCTGTAAACCAGCCCCACTTAAATGTAAATGTTTTCTTTTATTAGAGTTTCTGTGGTCATGGTGTCTCTTCACAGCATTGAAACCCTAACTAAGACAATCAGCATACAAGCAAAACACTCAGACACATCAAATAAAAGTAAATCTTTTTTAGAAAGGAGGGGAAAAAAAGACATGGTTTTGCTTTAGGGGAGCTTCAAGGTACAGCCAGTGTATTGAAAATCTCCCCTGTGCTAGGCATGGTGGTGTGGGCCTCTAAGCCTTACGCTTGGGAGGCAGAGGCATGAGATTGCAAGTCTGAGGCTTACCTGTGCTATATAGTGAGTTCAAAACCAGCCTAGGCTACAAAGCAAGACCTTGTCAAAACAAGAGATAACACATGCCTTGGGTCCCAGCACTCTGGGAGGCAAAGGTCTGCAGATCTACAGAGTTCAAGGCCAGCCAGGGCTATGCCATGAGACCCTGTCTCAAAAATATGAGACAAACAAAAGACGTGTGAACAGTTAGCTACGAGATGGAGCACTTGTGGAGCCTGAGCAGGACCCCAGAACTGCAAAGGACAAACCCCTCTTGGTTCTGTGACCCTTCCTGCTGCCGCGTCCCATAACTGCTCTTGGTGAACCAACCTTGGTTAATGTTGCTGCATCTATTTACAGCCCTTAAAAGCGCAGAGAGAGCACAGACCTGGGAAGCCAACACTTGGACATTTAGAGGAAAGTGGTTTTTGCAACCAGTTGATTAACTTTGTGCTGTAAGTAGGGTCCGGAATGCTAATTGTTCACAGTTTCCACCTTAATGTAGACGATCACTCAACAGCCGTATCTTTTTAGAACGATGATGGGTGGCATCCCCAAATGGCACGAGCATCCTCAGCTAGTAAAAGGAAAGAGTAATTGCGGTCTCGGGTAGAATCCTTGCCTTGTAAGTGGAAGTTTTATTGCTGCCCTCAGGGAAACGTGAGAGAGAAATAAGTCACTCTATGACAACCTTTGACATGCTGGAAACTTCTGGGGTAGGGGCCCTGCTTGCCTCTTTGCTGGTGTCCTGCAGGGACAGTTTTCAGGGACCCAAATAGTCCCTGCGTGACACGTGCGCACGGTAGTGGGCACTGCCACCAGCAGGCTGCCCAGCACAGTCTGAGTCTCTTATGGGGAGACTGCTCCTTCTTATCTGTGTCTATCACACAGTAATTTTGTTTTGCTCGTGGCTAATTTGTGAGGAAGGGAATCATGGGCTTGGGAAGGGCCACTCATGAAGAAGCAGACTGGCTTATGTTTTTTTATACTGGTGTGTGTGTGTGTGTGTGTGTGTGTGTGTGTGTGTGTTACTATGCACAAGAAAATGCATTTTCAGCAAAGTAAGGAAACTTGGTCTCAAATACTATCCAGCCAGACGCAGAGCCATCTGGAGCGACATCCAGGCAATAGCCGAGGTGCAAGCTGTCAACAGTTTGTTGTTGTGCACCCTGCCATCCCCACACCTATCCTCATTAGGATGCTGAGTCCTCAAACACCAGCTTTATAACTCCACATCTAGTATTGCCCTTCTGTATCAACCTGTTCTCATCTCCATGAGTTCGTAGCCTTCCCTCCCTTGTCATCTCGGCCTGTTTACATCTCTTGCCATGACAGTGTGCTGACTGTCTCTTCTTGAGAAGCGCTCTACTTGGATGACTCTCCTATGCAGCGCTGTAGCCGCCGGGCTTCTGTGGTTGTCTTTGGGTCAGCGGCCAAGACGTTGTCCTGTTTTCTGTGGCAACTCACGAGGTCACAGGGGAGAAGGTGTGGTCTTGCTCAGGAGCACAGTGTGGCTGTCGCAGGCGCTTCAAATGATAGTCCCCTAGCTCGCCCTTAGCAATGTCCGGTTGGTATTTAGTTACATTCTAGACCAGATTCTAAGATATGAGAGAACACCGTATCAGCCTAGTTCATTGTTATATTCCTAGAGCTTGGCACAGGGCTAAGTACATAGTAGGCACTGGAAAAATACTGGCTGGCTGAGGGCTGATGAGGGAGGAAATTCTACCCATCAGGGACACACTGGGAAGGTTACAGGGTAAGGAAAATGCACTTGAGCAACTTTTTATTGAAGAAAGGAATCAATGCTAAGTGGCAAGCCACATCAGGCTGCGCTTCAGAAAAGGCCCAAACCAGAAAGCTCCATCCCACTTTATCTTACATTGTGTCGAGAAGCAAAGATTACGACAATGTAAAAGCTCTCTTTGCTCAGTTTTGTCCATATTGTGAGAGAGTTGCCGTAAGGCTATGGATTCCAGAATTTCTCCTTTCCCTGTGGGCTTTCACCATCTGAAAAATGACTCCAGCTTTCCTTCAGGAGACAGGACTGCAGGAAGGGCTGCCAGGTCGGGGTTAGGGATTGCTGGGGGGCTGATAGACGTTGAGTCTAAGAGGACATTCTGCTGACTGCATTGAAAAGGTGCATTTTATGACGTCTTGATTGCTCCCTCCTCCTCTTGCTAATCATGACAGCACCCTCAGCCTCAGCAGTGCATGGGCAGCGACAGGCTCAGTTCCCTGTCCCATAGCTCCGGGATGGAATAGATGAACCGAAGTTATGAGAGATTTTGCTTGGTCCTAAGCTGGAGGTTTACAATCCTCAGTTCATCCCGGCTTCATATTTGGCTCTCCCTGCCTGGTGCAGTTGTTTTGGTGCCCTTCCCTCTGCTTTGTGCCTATGAGGAGCCTGGCACGCAGCCTTGGCTTGAAATAGCTCTGTAAATCAATAGAGCCGTTGCTTTAAGTCATGCTTAAAATATCATCACAATTGTGGCCATGAAATCTGTAAACTAGTATTTGTTATCTTGCTTTCAGCTCAGTAGAGAGGAGGGGAAAGGGCGGGGAGAGCAGAGAAATCGGCAAAGATGCCGAGCCATAGCTATAACAGATAGATAATCAGAATAACTGTGAACACTAGGACCATAGACACTAGGTTTGAACTCTGGCTCTGCCACTTTACACTGTGACTTTAAGAAAGATATTCGGAGCCTTAGTGCCTTGTCTGCCAGTGCAGGAAACTCCAGTGCCTAGGTGATGGGGGAACGGGGAGAAAAAATGAGAGACTGTGTGGGACCTCCTATCTTGGGCCTGGCACAAAGTAGCAACTTTGGTGATTATTGTTATCAAAGAGTTGTTTTGAAACATATACATTTTTTAAACATTAAATCCACTAATGTATCTTTCCTTGATAATAATCTTTTCAGGCTGATTCAGGAGAAAAAGAGATAGTTTTTATCCTTGTGGTATACAAAGTGGCCATAGGCAGACTCACAGGTACTGACTATCTAGGGGTTAGAAATATCCTTTTTTCCAACCCAGGGCCTCTTGTGTGCCAGGCGGGTCTGCCACTAGGCTGTATCCCTAGCCATTTCTGTTTACTTTTTATTCTGAGGCAGTCTTCCTCAGCTGTTCAACGTGTAACTCTGCTATCACAGCCTCCTGTGTTGCTGGGATAGGAAGTCTGCACCATCAGGCCTGGCTACTAGAAAATATCCTGATCTGTGACTTCAAGCCCTCTTCTGCCGAATAGTTGATAGATTTAGAGGCTTTCCTAAAGAAGTGTTCAGTCCATAGACCATCCATAGAAAGAACTATGGGAGTCACAGTAGAATTTCCAGGAATATTGCCCTCCCCTCCTAACCCAGTTTTGGTTTTCTTTTCGTGGTTATATAGGTGAGACGGGTATTGGCAAATCCACGTTGATGGACACTTTATTCAACACCAAGTTTGAAAGTGACCCCGCTACTCACAATGAGCCAGGTGTCCGGTTAAAAGCCAGAAGTTACGAACTTCAGGAAAGCAATGTACGGCTGAAGCTAACCATTGTCGACACGGTGGGATTTGGAGATCAGATTAATAAAGATGACAGGTATGTCTGAAGATTTTTGTAGCTGTAGACATGGGTCAGGAGAGAGGCAGTTCAAGGAAGGAAGCTCCATCCCAGACCCATTCAGAGTCCTACAAGAAGACTCTGGCTACAGAATTACCAAAGAGTGTCTGAATAACAACTGGGGGTCAGGGAGTTGAGCCTAATGCGGAATTTGGATCAACGGAATGAATTAAAATTTCCTCTGTGCAGAGAGGATTACCTAACTAGGTAATTTATACTACAAATTCCTGTGTCTGTGTGGGGAAACAACTCTTACTAAAGAAGTGAAATGTTTTAAAAGCATTTGGCGTGGTGGTTTGTGCACAAGTAGAGGTCGCTCAATACCGGGGGATTCTGTGTGGTCCTAAAATCGGGCTCTGACTCATCACATAGACTTGAAGCTATACTGTAAAATACTGCAGCGAGTTTTTATTCTGGGAAACCCCAGCCCCTTTGTAAAGCCACAGAAGTGTGGGTCTTCCCCGCGAGTGGCTGTTTGCCTCTTTGAGGGAAACTGTTAATTCTTAGAACTTGCCAGAGAGCCATGATGTGTATGTTAACTGTCCTCAGGGCCACATCCTCTCCCCTCTTGGTCAGTGACCCTGGTCTTCCATCTTCACTTCAGATGTTTAACTGTTTAAAATGTTCCACTTGTTCTCAAACTAAGCTGAGTCTTTGGTCCATAATCCCCTGCTTTAGTTTCCCTGTGAAGTGGGTTTCCTTGCAGGTTGGCCAAACCAATTAGAGAAAACCTCATTTCTACCAGCATGCCTACGGCAGCCTTATAATTTATAGAAAACCACGAGACCAAGGCCAGACCATGTAGATTTCATGGTCCTTCCAGGGGGTATGGGAATTCTGCCTGCCCTAGGATGCCTCCCCTGTCTCCATCAGTAGCAGACTGCCTGTCTTCTCAGTGTGGAGGCCTCTAGACCTTCAGGAATTATGCTCGTACAAGAAGCGATTTAAGAAGGCCGAAACCATCTCGGACCCAAAGATGATTCTAGACACATTTTTGGATAGTGATGGCATTATAGGGCTGTCTCACCCCTTTTGGATAGTGACGGCATTATGGGGCTGTCTTACTCCTTTTCATGTTCAGCAGTTGTAGGATGTTTTGCTTACAAAATGTGTCTGTGACAGAGTTTTAAAAAAATCCTTCCCTCAGAATGGCGTGTGTATTTCTGTGGATGTATTCTGTAAAGTAGAATTTAAAATCTTTTGTGTAGGAATGCGTGTCATCTATATACATTGTAACAGTACCCAGTAGAAGTAAGGACCGCAGTTCCTAACAGAAATGTGTCATTCATTCTTTAGCTGAGCAATGCGGTCTGTTTTATTGTTTTATCTGCAGAGTACTTTAAACACTCGCAGTAGACACTGTCCTGTGGTAACATGGGCAACTGTTACTTTAGTGAAAAGGACTTGGTTTGCATATAATCAAAGTAGGGCCATCTGTACTGCCCTGGGGAAGGGCCACCCAGGCTCTGTCTAACCTCCCTCTGACTTTCAGCACCTAGCCGTGGTGGTGGGGAGGTTGTGTCTGAAGGCCATTTTAATGTGAAGTGCAACACATGAGGAGAAAATCCTGGGGACCAGGAGAAGGGCACACTTGCATTTATGGGAGCTGGAGACAGAGCCAGGTGCATTGTGGGAGCTGGAGACAGAGCCAGCGTCTGTTCCCTGTGCTGTACAGGACTATGCTCAGTGGAAAGCCTGTCTCTTGTCTCTTTGTGGGATAGATTTCTTCTGGGAGTTGGGGAATTTCGTGTTTATGTGTTCCCTGGCTGGATTCTTGTCAGGCTTCCCACAGGACTGAGCAGCGGCCTCCGTCTAACATCTGCAGAAGGACCACATTGCCTCAACACCACCCCTGGTTTTCCTTGTGCCTCACTCTAACTGAGACTTCTCCTCAGACTGGTTTTCAGTGGCCAGCAACAAGCTGCCGAATAGCTAAGCTAGCACATGCAGATCCTCATCTCTGCATCTGGAGTCCTCTTTAAGAAATGAGCTGACTCATATGGGTCAAATAATAGTTTCCAAGGAGACTCCGAAGACAGGAAGTGTGATTTTAACCTAACCTAGATACCAATTATTTTTTCCTATTTAATTTCTTGACAACTCTTGCATAACCTTTTTGAATGACTTTTGAAGCTCTAGACCCATGCCTCAAAAGGCATTGTTGACAATTGACTATAAACCTAAATGGCTTATCTTTAAAAGCAGTTGCTGGACAGTCTCTTTCCATCAGAATATTGGAAGTGGGATATGCATTTTTGCATCAGTGTGTAACCTTATAGGAAGGGATGCACTTTCTCAAAGTCAGGCTTATCTTTTTTTTCTATTAAGCAAGCTTTTCTACCATAGATTCAGGGCCTCAGGAATGTCCCAGTGTGTTTATAGACTTGGGACGCGTCGGCATTCTTGGAACATTATCTGCCCCTGCCCTGGCTAGCTAGAAGGAGGCAGGAAGAGGGGTCTGGGAGGATTTCCTGTTATGTTTAAGTCTTGTTTAAGGACTTCCTTGCTCTGGCTGTCTGTACTCATGCATGAGGGGCATGAGGGGAGGGGATCTGGAGAGGCAAGAGCCAGCACAGTCCTGTTCCCTAACTAGAACCAGATTAGTTTGCCCCACCTTTGGGAGCTACCATGAACTGTAATACCTGCCTGGAAAGTGGACGGTCCAGCCCACCGAGAGAATCCCTGTCTCCACCATAGTTAGGAAACAGCAGTGAAGGGCAGTGTTTGCCCTTCCAATTCAGGTTTCTAGTCAGCTTCCTGGCAGAGACCCCCAGAGGTAAGGAAAACAGTCTTTGGTTAACAGATAGCGAGAAAAGAGAGAAAACATGGTCACACAGTAATCATGGGAAATGGGGTCACGTTTCCACTGGCCATGTTGCAAGAATGATCATAGAAAAAATCCGCAGAGAACGGCTTTTCCCTGCGATTTGAGGGCGAACACATCCCATTTCACTGTGTCCTCATGGCTAGCGTATGCGCAGAATGCATAGTGGAAGGGATGGTCCCTGAGAAGGAGATTGTGTTCAGTATAGCAACCTCTTTGTTCTCTCTCCTACCTCCCGCTCACGTGATAGGGCCGCAATCCAGACGGTGGACTCGGCAGCACAAAACTAGACAGGTGTTCTTTCTATAGCGATGGGGACAAAAGGCACTTAGGTTCCGCTCTATCTTTCTGGGAGTGCAGAGAAGAGTGGAAGGGGTTGAGACACAGTGGGCTGCTTGTTTCAAGGAGACTGGGGAGAGAGCAACCACAGGCCGGCCTGTTTCCCCAGAGGAAACTCTTCATTGTCTCATTCCCATAACGAAACTTTAGCCTAAGGAAATTGTTCTCCGAGAGCTCAGTGGCTTTTGTTTGTTTAGAATGATATCATTTCCTCTCTCCTTTTCTTCTTTTTGGTCCTTTTTCTCCCTCCTCCTTGCTTTAAAAAGCCTCCTGGCACTTAGCTAGTGATGTTGGTGGGGACAGTTCTATTTCACAGAATAGGCATTTGCTCCCTTGTGCTAGCTGGAGATTTCACCCTTGGCTGGGAAGGAAAGGGGCTGCATGTTGAACTCCAGGTTTGGCACCCACAGGCTGACCATAGCGAGTAGAGAGGAAGGGCTCCTATGGGGTGTAGAAGAGAAGACCCATCAGAAAGATTCATAAGCAGTTGGATGCAGGGATCTAAAACTCATCGGAAAGACTGGGCTGGAGGTAGAGGGCTGTGGCTTGTCATCGAAGGGATGGTCAGAATAAATGTGGTTTTCCAGGGTAACCACAGAGGAAGAGAGGGTGAAGGGCTGGCAGGAGTTTGGTAGAAGCAGCAAAGGAGGCCTAAGGGACAAAGAGAGCAAAGGATCCCAGCTCTCCAAGCAGTCTCCACCATGTTCTCACCCCACTCCACCCCAGCGTGGAGGCGGCTTAAGACCAGAGGCAATTAGTAGAAATTAGTAGAAAGCAGAACCAAGCTTGGGACTGCTCCTGAGACAAGGCAGGGACGGCCCAGACTCAGAAACAAGGAAGCAAGAACACATTGGTAGTATCTTCTTTTTGGTGAGATAAGGGGCTGCTGACAAGAACAGCCTGCCCCAGTTAGGAAACCCTGCAGCTCAGCCCCCCAGACATGATGGGTGACCTCCTGGGCTGTCCACTTCCCCATAGGGTGGGGCTCAGTACTAGGGAAGTGGGTACTGAAAAGGGTGTGGAGTTCTTGGGGCGCTTTCTCTTCCCCCCTCCTTTAAAAAAACCTCCAACCACTTTCCTTGGATTTACTGCATTCTGGGTTTATTTGTTTTACCTTTTTAAAGACAGGGTTTCTTGTAGCCCAGGCTTGCCTGGGGCTTGCGCAGCTGAGGCTGGCCTTGAACTCTCGGTCTTCCTTCATCTGCCTCCTGGTACCAGGATTGGAAGTGTGTACCAGGATCTACTCAAGCTGTTATTTTGGTGCTTGGCTTGTTTATGGGAAAGTGAAACACAGAAAGGTTTAGGGACTGGTCCAAGGCCACGGGGCTGGTGACTATGATGCTGGCTAGCTTTTGGGCGCAGGCACTTTGACCTGAACCCATGATTCTCTTACACAACTACCTGAAAATGTCATCGAATGTGGGTATTGTTATGTAATTTGTACCTATATTTCAAAACTGAGAAGGTAAAGATTCTCGTTATTAACCGCTATCCTTTGCATTGGGGTTTCACAGTTCTAATTTTAATTGATGAGACATAGTCCACCTTTTTTTGTTAAGCCTGTAGAGAGACTGTTTACATTCTTCCAGTGGATTATGATCAGATCATCAAAGAAGGAATACAGTGAGCAGTGTTTAGTAGCTAAGTGTAGGAATACATACATGTGGTCCGGGCACTCGGGAAACTAAGGCAGGAATGCCACAAGTTTGAGCAGAGGCTAGCCTGGGCAACATAGCAAGTCCAAGGCTAGCTACTTATCGAGATTTTGCCTCCAAACACCTAAACAAGGGGCTGTGGAGATGGCTCATTCCATATAAGTGCTCGCTATTCAAGCCTGAGGACCTGAGTTCACCTCCTGAAATACATACCAAAAACCACGTGTGGTGCTGCGCGCTGGTAATTCTAGTTCTGGGGAGGAGACACCAGCGGATCCCTGGTCCTCAGTGGCCAGCTACTAGCCTGCCTGGCAAGCCCCAAGCCAGCCAGAGACCCTGTCCCCCCCAAAAAAAGAGAATGGCTCTTGAGGAGCAGTGCCTGAAGTTGCCCTCTAACCTACACATACACGCACGCATGCACGCACGCACGCACTCACGCACGCACGCGCTCCCTTCCGCTCTCCTGAGGTGGGACGTCTGCTTCATCCCACTGTAAGGTTTTGTAGCGTCCTGTGGGAGCTTTCAGTTTAATTTATGGGTCTGGGATCTAGACGTTGAAAGACTTGTTTTCTTACTACTGAACTGTTCTTATAAACTTACAGCAGAAAGTAAGTCTGGAGAGAAGTAAAGCCTCCGTTCCTAACAGATCTGTGCCTTTGCTGCTAAAACCGAGTCCCTCTGATTGGTTCCCTTAGAGACTGAAAGGGTTAATGGACCTGTTGCTTACTTCCTGAAGAATGTGTTGCTGGCAGGCTGTTGATGATTTTCATGGCCAGGTAATAGACTCGTCCATAGTCGTCCAAGACAGAGTTAGCTGTGACTTGGTGTGGCAGGACGGGGAACAGACGTTATGGTTAGAAGACAGACAGAATCTTAAATCACAGTTGCCCAGGCTCTTCAGTGTCTTGATGAACTTTCGGGAAGGCAGAGTTCAGCCTGCATGCCTCTAGGGGATGTGCAGAGGACCCGAGGAAAGCTGGGGACAGCGATGTCCTGTTCTGAAGTTGCAGGCTGGTGTCTTTCCCTGCACCAATGCCAAGCAGGCATTAGAAGCTGTCAGAATCACTTTATTAAGACGGATTGTTTTAGAGGGTCGAGCTAAAGACCTTGCCAGCAGAGGCATGAGGCACGTGCGGACGGATGTCTAGGGGCCAGTACAATGGCTGTGTGCTGCTGGAACCCAGAAAGGGAAGGCAGGAAGGGAGTCGAGGCAGGAAGGTCAAGAACTTGGGTCCTGGCTCTTAGGGCAGAGTGAGTCACCCATGTTTCCCAGAAGACTTTTGCCCCAATCTGCAAAAAAATTTTTTTTTGAGACTAAAAAAATTGAAAAATGGTTCTTCTGCATTCTAGCTACAAGCCTATAGTGGAATATATTGATGCCCAGTTTGAGGCCTACTTGCAAGAGGAATTGAAAATTAAACGCTCTCTCTTCAACTACCATGACACGAGGATTCACGCCTGCCTTTACTTCATCGCCCCCACGGGCCACTCTCTGAAGTCCCTGGACCTGGTCACCATGAAGAAGCTAGACAGCAAGGTACTGGATGCAGTTCTATCCACTCTGGCGCTATTTCTCTAAGGACCCAGGTTATTTTCTGGAATGCACGTAGCTGGGTTTTGTTAACGCTTTCTTCTTTCCTAGATTACAGAGATAGAGGTTGTCCGAATGAGATAAGTGCCTAAAAACCTCTTCTGAGTGTTGGTCAAGAGAAGACAAAACCAGCACACTGCACTCTCCTTAGTTCTGAGACGGGGACTGGTAGATAAGCATGGAGTTTATTTGCCCTCCTGGAGGCCTATAAAGCCCTGGCTATAATTTGAATTTAGTGTGATATCAGATTTTAATGTTTTGCCTGCTTGAGGACACTCAGCCTTCTAGATTTTCAACTGCACTCGTCTCAAAAGAAAATAAAGTCTGCATTTCGTTTTTGGCCCTGGGCCTGGCATGTTTGTAGCCTCTGTTTCTACAGCTCTTGAAGGAAGGGGGCCCGTCGGCGTGATATAATCTGATTCCAAGTCTATAATTAACTTAGTTTTCTGTTTTGAAATAAACAGAAAACACTATGTTCTGAAATGGATGACAAAGGCATCAGGAACAACCACAAACTAAGCTGTGGTACTTTCCCCCAGACTCTGAGCCCCTCTGGCACTCAGTGGAGATTCTCACTGGATGATCAAAGCCCTGGGATGTGTTTTTGGCTGTACCCATCCACCCCCTGCCCACAAAAAACAAAAAAAACTGTTAAAGAGATTCTTTCTCTGCAGAGAACTAAAACATAGAGAGAATGTTCAGTAATTGATCTGTCCCGAGCTCCTTTCTGAACCAGCCAGGCTCTTTGGGCTTCCAGCATTTATGGTGCTCTACAGAAAGATACTCTCCTGGCCTTAAAGTATTATTATTATTATTATTATTATTATTATTATTATTATTATTACCGCCACCACCATCATCCCCACCAGACTCTGCAAGGATAACAGACATTCTTCCTCATTCTGTTCAATTCTCTGGACTTCAGTTCCTGGGAGTTTTACCTTGCCCCGTCTTGGTAGTGGCAGATCCCACGTGGTCCTTGGAAACCTGCAGGCCCTTCTGCTCTCTAAGCATCCATTTGTTAGAGACATTCAGGAAAGGAGTCAAAAGGAAAAGGGAGAAACCAGAGGCCGAACAAACACAAACAAACCAAAGAGTCCAACCACTAAGCAGATTCAACTTTCAGACAACTCAGAATGATATCGGGGATCTAGGTACCATCTTTCAGTGTTGTTTAATTCAGTTTCATTGAAAAAGGTCAAGGGAAGATGATCAGTTATGATCATTCTAGAAGATTGTAATTACCTGCTCGTATGATAGTTGGTGTCTCTATTTACCCTGGTCAGTTTGGCCGAGAAAGCCATGTTTTGTCTGTGTCTTTGTGTAGGGGCGTAAATAAATGCAGGCAGATTGTAAAGAAATATATACAGCTTTAATGAAGGAATAAACTTACAGAACCGAGGTTCCCGCGTAGCACAGGAAGCAGGAAAAAGGGACGCGCAGGCTCCCGCGTGCCCGATTTATCAGTAAACATGCCCGCCCCTAAGGGGCTGGCTTAACCCTACATCTTGGCATCTCAGTCTGAAGTGTGTGCACAGGTAGTCAGTAAGCTTTGTCCCTCGGGTTCTGATGAAGCCTTTATTTGCTGTCAGGGATGCTCCCCTCCACTGGAGGAAGCCCAAGCCCATGGTGTTTGGGAGGATGTGACAGAGAGATTGAAGACAGACTTCAGCATATCTCTTGTTCTGGTTTGTCAGGAGTTTCTGATTCGGCCCTTGAAGGGGAAAAGCAAAATATTCAAATGTGACTGACAGACCATGGGCTCCTGAACTGGGCGGAGAGTCTAGTCTAGATAGCTGTCTCTAACATTCTCTAAAACCCCTGTGCCTACGAGAGAGAGGGAGAAAGTTCATCTTTAACCACCAACGAAAAAAAAATGTTATTTTGTCATCCTGGCACTAAGGAGGTGGAGACAGGGGAATCAGAGTCCCAACCAGCCTGAGCCCAGAGTGGGTTTGCCGCCGGCTACATGAGACCCTCTCTCGAAAGACTGTGTCCTTTCAACAGGGTTTAGGGAGTAGGAAATAACATCCTTGGGGCTTTGTGTCTGCATTCCCAGGTGTCCTGGCTCTTCCCCCGGACTGTCTGTCATTAATGTCAAACTCTTTTGTAACTGAGACTGAAAGCGAGCCTCGCTGCTTTTGAGCCAGGGTCTCATGTAGCTCATGCCAGCTCAGACTTCCTGTGTAGCTGAGGATAGATAGCCTGGACCACTTCATCCTCCTGACTCTGCCTCCTTAGTGCTGGCATTTGATGTGTGTGCCACCACGCTCAGGTGAGCCTTGCTTTTGATCCTGGATGAAAAGGTCATTTGACAAAAAAAAAACTGATTTTCAAAAGAATTAACTCTGAGTTAGGAAATTTAAAAAATAGGTAATTTAAAAATATCTTATTATTTTTTTATTTTTGGTTTAACACTTAAATCCCCCAAATTTTCAGAAAGGAAAGGGGGTCCTGCATAGTGCCGATGATGCTCCGCTTTAGCAGAGTTGCCTGGGTCTCCACAAACCATGCCTCTGAGAGGAGTAGCTGTTTATTCAAAGAGTGGCCTGACTCCCTCGTTGTCACTGTTGTCATAGAGTAAAAGCACTTCCTTTTACCATGTAAAGAGGGAGGCGGTGCAGGAGAGGAAATCACAAGTGCCAGCATGGGATGCGAGGATGGCGAGCTAAGATGATCCTGTGCCTGCATCTCGGCAGCATCACCTGCATCCTACAGTGGTGCCCTGTAGCTTCTGTTTCTTTGTCTAGTTTTCTTTCTCGCAGCGGGACTGTGTGAACGTGGACATGCTTGCTTTGCAGGTGAACATCATTCCAATAATTGCAAAAGCAGACACCATTGCCAAGAACGAATTGCACAAATTCAAGAGCAAGATCATGAGTGAACTCGTCAGCAACGGAGTCCAGATTTATCAGTTCCCCACAGATGAGGAAACGGTGGCCGAGATTAATGCAACCATGAGTGTAAGTCATCAGTCAAGTGGGGGGCGGAGGGAGGCCGTCCAGAACGCGTGTGTAGTGGCAGCATCGAGGGGCTGGACAAACCTGCACTGAGGTCTTCAGTGGGACTCTAGCTCTGCTGTGGCTGCGAGTCATTAAACTAGCCAGTGCCTCAGTTTCCCCAGCTGTCAAGTAGGGAAGAGAGTCAGGATTGTTTTAGCTTTCTGTCCACCACTGATTTCTCCGGGGAGTCTTTGTGACACGAGCCTGGGACCTCATACAAAGCCTCTCAAAGGAAAGAGCCCTTGCTCTATCCGTGCTGCTGTCCGTGCTGGCAGAAATACGGCTGCCTGGCTCCCTTTGCCTCAGTGGTGCTTTCCCCTCTGAGCTGTTTCCCTGAATCTGCAGGTAAACGGGAAGGTAAGAGGATGCTGTCCGCCGCAGAGCGGTAGCTATCAGGGGATGAAGGTGTTAGCTCACTGGCCAGGTCTCCTCTAGCCCAGCTGGGCCAAGGCTGACTTCAAACTTTTGATCCTCCTGTCTCAGCCTCTTGAATGCTAGGGCATAAACCACCTTGACTGGATCAATTGCCTTTTTCCCCTCAACCATAATTTATTTACCTATTTTGGGGAGTTATAAGGGCTTTTGTTTTTAAATTAGCTTTTAGTGTACAGAAGTAATGGTTCTCAAAAGCATGTTATTGTACTTTGCTCATACTAACGCCTACTGTGGAGAGCCAAGGAAGCCCTGAGCAGTGTGTAAGGAGGTATTGAAGTCCTGATGGAATATGTATTGTTGGCTTGGGTGACAGTATCAAAGACCACGGAGGCTCAGGGGGGTAGCCAAGCCTTTCTCTAGTCTGAGTGTGAACATTGACAGTGTGAATAAGTGCAAGTGTATGCTAACAATTAACTAGTGTGTGCAAAGACTAGCAACTGCAGTGTCTTCCTGAGGTTCACTGCTCACTAGAGACCTCCTGCTGAGGCTGCCAGCCCTGCCCCTGTGCTGTACGTAATCAGCTGGATGGGGTTCTAGACGTGGTAGAGTAGTAGGTGCCATGCACGCTCCATTAGTGTACATAGCCTACCTGACCGCAACGTTTCTGTGTATGTGTCTGGGGTTGCCTCAGGACAAGCCATGCTGAACACCATACCAACTTCGTAGTTTTTTTTCCTTCCCTCAAAGTTCCCCTTTGCTTTCATGTGACACACACACACACACACACACACACACACACACACTTGTGTCTAGGGTACCGTACAAGAAGAAACATGAGATGTTTTGTTTCTTCCTTTCTCCTCCCTTACTACACACTCCTCTCCCTTTAAGCCCATCCCCCCCCATTTATAGGCCCCTCCCCCTCTTTGTGTCACATACGTGTATTAGTTGTTAAATCTAGACTTGGCAGTTGCTCCTGTCACCTTGAGTGGGCACTATTTCCTGGATTAATATGTTAGAATGTTATTTGGTAAGGTATAGACAGACTGTTTCCTGACTGCTCAGTCCCAAATAATACACAGAAACCATATTAATTGCATCAGTGTTCAGCCAATGACTCAGGCATATTTCTAGCTAGCTCTTACATTTTGAATGAACTCATTTCTATTAATCTGTGTATTGGCACGAAGCTGTGGCTTACTGGTAAGGATCCAGCATCTGTCTCCTTCAGCAGCTACATGGCGTCTCTCTTTCTCTGCCTTCTTTTCTCCTCTATCTCTGCTTGGAATCCCCGCCTCGCTCTGTGCTGCCCTGCCACAGGCCCAAGAAGCTTCTTTATTCATTAACCAGTAAAAGCAACACATATCCAGAAGGACTTCCCACACCAGCAAGCTCTCTTTTTCTTTACCTACAGGAACTACATTTTGATTTCAGATTTGGGATTTGAGAAAAAGAATGTGCTCTCCTTCCTACAGATTGATTAGGAAAAAAAATTAAAGATTTATTTTATTTTTAGCTGAGGGTGGTCGGCACATGCCTTTAATCCCAGCACTTAGGAGGCAGAGGTAGGCATATCTCTATAATTTTGAGGCCAGTCTGGTCTATATAGCAAGTTTCAGGCCAACCAAGGCTACATAATTAGACCCTGTCTCAAAACAAAACAATTATTTTTAATTATGTGGATGTGTGTATCTTTCTGTGAGTATTCAAGATGAATCTTCTGCTGGGAGCAGAACTCTGGTCCTCAGTAGGAGCACTGCACTCAGTTGTAACTGCTGAGCCGTCTCAGGCACCCTGGACCAGGAAACTCAGGTATCTTGTGCATCACACAGAAGCCATGTGTGCAGCCTGAGCTGTGGATGCTGCCTGATTCTGTGTGAAAGAAGATTCATCTTGGAAACCTACCCCTTTTCCACAGTAGACAGGGAGCCGTAAACAATTCTCAGAGCAGCCACTTCAGATCTCCTGACTCCTGTGTGCTAGTAGAAAGCAGTTTTCTCCCCCACTTGGCAGTGGGGGAGCCATAGCTACCAGATAACCCCGTGTGGAAGTTGGACACCGTTCCATCTCTGCTTGAGCTAAGCTCGGGTGCAAGGCTGGAGCCACTATTTAGCAAGTATATTTCTGACTTGACGTTTGTGTATTGACGAGCCATCTGAAATAGTTGTGGAGCTGAGGGCTCAGCTCAGTGGTCAGCTCACACCTAGCTCATGCAGGGCCTTGGGTTCCACCCCACCTCTGCAAAGCCAGGAAGTAGAACAACCATATTCCGTAGAAATACAATGTAAGCTAGGCGTAGTCCATTTATACCTCACCAGTGCAACGGTTCCACCGCAGGCCTTTGGAGTCCACTGTTTGCTTCTAACGACCCCGAGCCTCAGGTCAGAAGTTCACATCCATCAGAAACAATTGATCTGCATTTACCTGTCATGAAATTACAATCAAGAGGCCGATCATGCATTCGTCATTCCTAACATGCTTTTCAGTTTTTCAATATGAAGACAGTTACCCAAGATAATTTTTCTTTGCCTTCATAAAGCCCTTCTGTATCTCTTGTTAAAGATTTGGTTTGAGCTCAAAGCTAAATGAAATGTAAACTCCTACCAATCAATAAATTTAATATTTAATGGGAAGATATTTTGCATTGCTTTCATTTTTAAATTTAAACATGAATCAATTAAAAAGTAATTGAAATTTAAAAGTGATCATCTTGATCTCACAAGTCGTGTATATGTCAAAAGATTTACTTTTATTTTGTTTGTGTGTGGGAGTGTTTTGCATATGTACCACGTGCATGCAGTGCTCATGGAGACCAGAAGAGGGCATCAGATCTTCTGGAACTGGGAACTGAACCTAGGTTTTGTGGAGGAGCGACTAGTGCTCCTAACCACTAAGCAATCTTTCCAGTCCTCCACAAAAACATGTTTGAGTATCCTGTGGACACAGGTAACGCGTGGCAGCTGTGATAGATGACATGTAACTCAAGCTCAAGTTGATCCTCAAATCTAGTCTGTATTGGGCTGGAGAGAGTATATATACCTCATGAAGGACATTTGCCTAGCTACAGGGTCTGTAGGTCCATCCCTGTCCCCCGTCCCCGTCCTCCCCCCATTTCATGTGACCACCTTTTCTCTACATAAAGAGGCCCCTCTCTAGCAGGAAGAGTGATGGGGTCAGAGGCTATGATTGGAGCTGCCGAGGATAACCACTTGCCTCTTCTGTTGCCTGACAGGTCCATCTCCCCTTTGCTGTGGTTGGCAGCACTGAAGAAGTGAAGATTGGCAACAAGATGGCCAAGGCCAGGCAGTACCCTTGGGGTGTGGTGCAGGGTATGTCTTGTCGTGGGAAAGGGACTCTCATGTTAGTGCGTGTGATGGAGAAATGATGGCCACAGTCCTCTCCCTGTGTCGTCTAGGGAGGTGTCCGCCTGGTGCAGGTGGGAAGGAGTGGCGCCATTTAGCCACCGTGGGTCGGAGGAAGAAAGAAACGGTCTTCTGTCGGGTAGACAGGCTAAGCAGCAGCTGCAGGCCCTGAGCCTGAGGCAGCCCCTCAAGATGTCGGGCTGTGTGGGAAATTAATAAAAATTCCTAAGATACGAAAGAGTTCTTCCCAGGGAGTTTGAGCCAATGGCACCAGCAAAGCATCGGAAAGCTGGGAGAGAGCGCAAGCCTCCCAACAAGGGGCTCTTGTTTCTTCCTCGTCGCTGGGAAAGCTGTTTTCCAAGGAAATGTTATTTCAGCAAATGTTATTTCATATCGGGTGAGCGGGAATAGTGGTGGTATTTAAACACTGCCCTGCTGGGTTGGGGCAGCACGGCATGGTAGGTAGGAATCCCACTTTGGAGCCAAACGTTACCCCTGTTGGGCAATCAGCTGGCACCCCAGACCTCTGCCATAGTCTGCATGGCAGAATGGTCAGGAAGGTAAAGGAAAGATTTGGGGAGCCCCTCCTTCAGCACCCTCTTTACAACATCGTGGTTAGTGTTTCATTGGGAGTGGAGGGAGGGACCACCATGGCATCCTCCATGCCTCTGAGACCTCCGAGGGACAGTGACAACCCCTCTTGAGTGTCACTTCTGTTGTCAGTGACTTCGCTGTAATGGCCTTCCTCCCCTTTGCTGGTTTCCTGTAGTGGAGAATGAAAACCACTGTGATTTCGTGAAGCTGAGGGAGATGCTGATCCGCGTGAACATGGAGGACTTGCGAGAGCAGACACACACGCGCCACTATGAGTTGTACCGGCGCTGTAAACTTGAGGAAATGGGCTTCAAGGACACCGACCCTGACAGCAAGCCCTTCAGGTAGGAGTGCACACATCAGACAGGTGTCTTGGCTGTGCAGGGCGGTGTATTGGCGCACCCCGGAAAGGATTGTCAGGACTGAGGTTCTGCTACTACAGCGGCTTGGTAGGGAGGGGTTAACAGCACAAATCTTAGGGGGCTGTGGTACCCACTTATCTCTGCTCAGTGAAGTGGGTGTTTTTATTGCTGACACTCCGGAGGGGTTGTTACAAGTGCTCACGTTCAAAGCACTCACAATGTAAGCAACCTGCCTAAAGTTCCATAGTTAGGGAAAGGGGATTGTTTGAATCCTGGCTCCTGACCCCAACAACCAAAATTCTGTTTGTGGGGTGTAGTGACTGACCCATACCCCCACATTCGCCACATTCATTGTGCTGAACAGATTTAACTTCCTAAGGCCACTAGCTTTCAAATACTCTTTTTTTACAAAAAGAGTGTGTGCGCGCGCGCGTACGTGCGTGCCTACGTGTGTGTGTGTGTGTGTGTGTGTGTGTGTGTGTGTGTGCGCGTGCGCGCACGTGCGTGCTTGTGTGCGGTGCCACAGAGGCCAGAAAGCAGGGGGTGTCAGATCCTCTGGTGTTGGAATTACAGGTGAGCAACTTGATGTGGGTTCTGGGCACCAAACTCGGGTCCTCTGTAGGAGCAGCCAGTGGCTTAACCACTGAGCCCTCTCTCTAGCCCTCAAGTTCTCTTGATTTTTCACACTGGTGTTCAGTTCTGAAAGCGGGTAGGAAAGGGAAAAGCTTAGATAGCTTATGTATTTCCCACCTCACGGATGGATGGACAGGTGAAGTGTGAGAGGAAGAAGAGACGATTGGAGCTGGAGAGGTGCTCAGTGGTTTGATCCCAACACCCACATCAAGGCTCGTGGCCATCTGAAGCTTCAGTTCCAAGGGATTTGATACTCTCCTCTGGCTTCTTTGGGCACCAGGCACACGTGTGGTGCATACATAAATTCAGGCGAAACACCCCTACACATAAAAATAAATTTAAAAGCAAGCTAGGCTCAGCACCCTAGCAACTGCCCACCTTCTGATAGAGCTTGCCGTGGTGGAGAAAGATAGCTGGTTGGGTTGATTGTAAGCATGGCTCTGAGTCACTGTGGAAAGTGAGGCTCAAGGCCAGATCGCCACCTCCTGGTAGAGGAAGGAATCGTCCAGTCTGAGCCTGAGCAGTGTTCTTAAGGACGAGCCAACGTGAGGTTTTTCTGGGACCTGAGCCTCTTCTGGTAAAAGCTGCAGTGCCTTTGAGCGACTTGTTTTCCACCTCTTGTGGCCACCACGAGGACACGCTGTAAAATGGACGAGCCACAGAACTGATGGCTGGCCAAAGAACCCGAGCCTCCAGTGCTGAGTGAAATAGTCCCCAGTCGTCTGAACAGCCCCTTTGGTGGGAGGAGTTCTCTCTTGGAACCACTTTAGAGAAAGTTCAGTACTTTCTGGGCTAGCTCCCCACACAGTGAAACTGCACTCCCGTAAGCATGCCTGAGTTTGTAAGAACAAATGTAAATCTCACACAAAGGACTGGCTTCCAGCCGTTTGTCATGTAATCTGGTCCTGCAGGCGTGTGGACTGTCTTCAGCCAGGTAGGATGTGGTTCTGTGAAGGCGGGTATAGCAGGTCTCTCTATGGTTGCAATGGTTTTTTGTTTTTGTTGTTGTGCTTTTTTTGTTTGTTTGTTTGTTTGTTTGTTTTTACCAGAAACCAAGTTCATAAAGCCAAGCACATTTAAGGGTTAGTAAGTCTGATGGAAAATGGCTTTTGTATAGTGTATTTGTTTCCATGTTCAAAAGTGGAACAAAGAAACTTTGTAAAGTTGGATGCAGTGGCCAGGGCCAGACAGTGTGGAGGAACACTGCATCAGGGACCTGAGTTCAAGTCTTGGCTCTGCTGCTTCTCATGTCCTCAACCCATCTGGGCCAGATCAAGGAGCAAAGCGGACTTAGCAAGAGGACTTTCTTTACTGATTCAGTTATACAGACCAGAGTCTCATCACCGTATCCAGTTCTGCTTGTCTCATTGGGAAGCACCTTAGACTGTAATATAAATGAATGGGCATGTCTGCATTCCAGCCAGTAAAACCTTACCAGCAATGACAGGAAGTAGGGGCTAAATCTGTTTCCACGATCTACTAACACCTGGACTAGATCATGGCCTGGACTCCTTGCTGCGTAGGTTGTTAGGGGTAATTTGCCTCTCATTGTGTTAAAAAACCATTCTGCACACCTGTGTTCTTTTAAGTCCTGGAATTTGAGAAATTAGAGGGTCTGGGATACTACCTGTTCCTGCTAATGCAAGGAGAAGCCAGGTGGTCTGTCTGCCTTTCATCAAAAAGACCGGCCTTCCCATCAGGATGGCCAGGGCTGCCTTCCTACCTGTGCAGGCAAGCAGTCCGTCCGTCTGTCCACCTGCCTCCCCGCTCCCCCCTCCAGTCACCCCACTGACTCTGTTGCTGGTATTTTTATTAAGGCAGCTCCTACAAGCCCAGGAGGAGGCCCAGCAGGGCTGCAGGCTACACCATCTTCCAGGCTTCAGATTTTGCTGATGACACTGGAGTTATGGTCCCCACCTCCTTCCCCATTTGGTCCCATTTCTATAGGCCCTAAATTTCTTTTTTGGTGCTGAAATAGAAAAATGTTTATACCTATACATTATAACCAAGGCCCATATACATCATAACCAAGGCCCATATACATCATAACCAAGGCCCATATACATCATAACCAAGGCCCATATACATTATAACCCAGGCCCATATACATTATAACCAAGGCCCATATATATCATAACCAAGACCCATATACATCATAACCAAGACCCATATATATCATAACCAAGACCCATATACATTATAACCAAGACCCATATACATTATAACCAAGGCCCATATACATTATAACCAAGACCCATATACATTATAACCAAGGCCTGTAGCTGAAAAAACAAAGGTGAAAGTAATGAGGTGTGGCATTCCGAACCTAGCTGCACTCTTCATATGACTGTAACTGTCTACCTGTTGTGTTCCCACATCAGAGTACCTCCCCACTGGGTGTTCCTCTCACCACCCAAGTGGACAAGTGTGAATTCTGAGTGCTGCTAGAGGGCTCCTGGGAGTACCCATGGCCGCTGTCTAGTCTGCAGTAGTTATCCTCGGTGTGAATTCAGTCTGCCTTAAAGGTAGACACCACCTGCAGGTTCTGTTACTATCCAGCTGTCCTAGATAAACTGCTAAGGAGAGAAGGGAGTGCCATTTGCACAGGAACTCCTGTTTCTTTGTGGTACATGAGCTCTGCCATTTCACCCAGGATACTAGGTCCGCCATCTTGCAGAACTCTGTGGACCTGGCGGGGTAGCTGCAGGCCTTGGGCACTGCACTGTGCTTTTGGACATATTTGTCTCAGCATAAAGAGGAAGAAAGCCCATTTCGCTCGCACTTTAGTGTGTAAATGACACTGTGCACTGAAATGTATGATGGTGTCTCATGCCCCGTCTTGGTTTGTGGGTTTTTCGTAGTCTTCAGGAGACGTATGAAGCAAAAAGGAACGAGTTCCTGGGAGAGCTGCAGAAGAAGGAGGAGGAGATGAGGCAGATGTTTGTGATGAGAGTGAAGGAGAAAGAGGCGGAACTGAAGGAGGCTGAGAAAGAGGTGAGCTGCACGTCCTCCCGGAGCCTGAAGCCAGAGGCAGGCTTTCTCTCAGCACTTGTAATTAATGGCGCTTCACACTGGTGCATGGTGCCTTCTCCTTCCCCTTTATCTCAAGAGCAGCTTCCCCACCAGGCAAGGGGTGCCGGCCAGATATTCTCACACCTGCTAGCAGATGGCAAACTGAGAGCCATGAAGTTGAGTGATTTTTACAGTCGCCAAGGCTAAAGCCAGTTCTGAAGTCTCTACCCCGATCACGTGGTTTTTTTCAGCTCCTGAGTTCCTCAGTTTATAAGTCTTAAGATGTGAGATTTGGGGTTCAGCTAACTAAGCAGTAGAGGAGCTTTGCATTATTGGTCTTACCGCGCCCCAAGCTCCTGCCCACGGCTTCTATTCCAGCACATTCCCTGCTATGGCACCCTCCGACTCTACCTGGGTCCCCACCCAGGGAAACCTCACTGTTGATATGAAATTTTGCCACAGCTCTTCCCTGTGGCTCAGTAGTCTTTGAAGTAATGTTTGCATCTTGTTTTTGAAGACTAGTGAAGTGCAGAGATGACCCAGTGGGTGAGGGCGCTGTCTGCTCTCTCCTGCGGACAGGGCTTCGATCCCTAGCACCCACATGGTGGCTCACAACCGTCTGTGACTCTAGTTCCAGGGGATCTAAAGCTGTCTTCTCATCTCTGTAGGCACCAGGCATGCAAGTGGCATACAGACATAGATGCAGGCAAAACACACACACACACACCTGAAAATAAATAAATCTTTTTTGAGAAGCTAGTGAAGCTCAGAGGTCATTAAGTAGCTAAGTGCTTAAAATGGTTTTGCTGCGGAGAAAGGAAAACTGAGTGATGGGCTGAACTTGAGACTGGTAACCTATTGGTTTCGTTTCTGTTGTTTTTATTGTTTGGTTCTGAAGATGAAGACAGAGTCTCACACTTGTGTGGTACACCTTCTACCACTGGGCTCTGCCCCAGCCCGTGATTGTGATTTCTTTCCCTCAGGTGTTAAAACAGTTCTTATTTAAACAGTTAGTGTGTGTATAGCTAAAATATATACATGTGCATATGTATGAAAAGAGAAGGGGCAATAAATATGTATGAACACTGTGGAATCTCTAAATATTTTACATGCGTTCATAAAGGCCCCCAAACAAGAATCCACCTTTGTCATAAGAGTGCCTTTGTTATTAGAACTGTGGTTAATTTTTACCCTTTTCATGCTTTTTAAAAACAAAAACAAACAAACAAACAAACAAAAAACCCCTACATTATCTAAAATTGTGTGTGTGAGGGGGTGGGTCTGAAGACAACTTGAAGGAATTAGCTTTCTCCTGCCATGGAGGATCCAGAGATCAGGCTCAGGGCAGGCTTGGCAGCAAGCCTTTAGTCACTAAGTCACCTTACTGGTCATCCTTATGTTTTCACAAATAATGTACTTTATTTTTGAGTATAGTAGTGTATGCTGTTAGTCCCGGCACTCAGGAGGCAGAGGCAGACAAATCTCTGTGAGTTTGAGGCCAGCCTGGTCTCCATAGTAAGGTCCGTGATCACCAGGGCTACACAGAGAGACTTTGTCTCAAAATACGAAAAATAATAAGAAGAAATGAAACAAGTACCTTATTATCATAGAAAGTCTCGAAGAGGTGCTTAGCCCCAAGGAGCTCAAATGCCAGATGATGCTCAGGGCTCAGTGGCCTGTCTTGCTTCTCCAGAAGCCACCCAGCTTCTTCCTCTTGTCTTAGTCCCTCTTCTGCCTCTGTGAAGAGACGCCATGACCCCAGCAACTCTTATGTAAGAAAGCATTTCATTGGGCCTGGTGTGCAGTTTCAGAAATTTAGTCCATTATCATCAGAGTGGGAAGCCTGGCAGCATGCAGGCAGACGTGGTTCTGGTGACATAGCTGAGAGTTTGAGATCAGGGTCTGCAGGAAGAGAATGCTGCAAGGACTGGAAGCCCCCTCCGACATTCCTTCAACGAGGCCACACCTCCTAATCCCTTTCCAAGTAGTGCCACTCCCTAATGACTAAGCAGCCTATGGGGGTGCATTTTTATCCAAACCACCATAAAGTAAGTACAGCCATTGACGGCACTCTGATTTTACACACTGATTTTGCACGTACCCACACAGCCTGTACCACTCAGGTTTCTGTTCCTTTCGCCGAGCCCATTTTCCTTTCTCCCTCTCAGCTTCATGAGAAGTTTGACCTCCTGAAGCGGACACACCAAGAGGAGAAGAAAAAGGTGGAAGACAAGAAGAAGGAGCTCGAGGAGGAGGTGAGCAACTTCCAGAAGAAGAAGGCAGCGGCTCAGCTCCTGCAGTCCCAGGCCCAACAGTCTGGGGCCCAGCAAACCAAGAAGGACAAGGATAAGAAAAAGTAAGCAGGTGTCGCCCGCCTCCTGGGGACCGCTAACAATCTCTTCCTCTTGCATGTCCACCTCTCCTACTTACAGACTGGAAACCGGTCTGTGGCCAGAAAAATAAAAGCAAGTATTTTTCTCTACAGTGCAGGGAAGATGACAGAGGTTTTTAGAGGGTACAAGAGATTGATTAACTTATAAACGTCACTGTGGTGATCACGCAGTCAGGACTGGAGTAGCCTGTGCCTCTTGTAGCAGCTTCAGTGCCAACTCTAGGAGACTCAGAGAAGATGGGCGGGCTTCTCTTAGTGCCTCTGGAGGGCTTCTCATGACCCTTGGTAAAGGAGCATTCTAAAGCTCACGGTTGCTCACGTGGTTCCCTGCTCTGTTAAGACAGGATGGGGAACGGCTACTGGATGTTATTCCCAAGTGCAGCTAGTGGGCGCTGTTTATTTTTTGTTTTTTTTTTCTCCTAAATTCAACAAGCTGGACGACTATTTTATTGTGTAACTGAACCAAAATGCCTGCCCATTTAGCAGCCCTAGCAAGCCTCATGCCACTCCTGAATCCCACACAGGAGCAGTTTCAGCACTGTCTTGATTTCAAGTACCAAAGGTCCAGGTACTTGTGTGGTCACTTCCGATGGCACCCCAGAAGAGCTGTCAGATCAGCAAAGAGGTGCACTTCCTTAGACTTCTGTGATTTGAAGCTGTCCATTGAGTCGCCTTAAAGAGCAGAGGGGGTGGGTGGTGCTGTGACAGTAGCTGTGGGTTTGACAAGTAAGGTGCTACAGAAGGACCACTTTTCCACGGCCCCATTACCAGCCCTGGGATGCCACGCTCCTCTCGAGAACCTGCTGGGCTAGTGCGGCCATCCAGGCAACCCTGGAGCCCGCTTCGGGGTTCTCATTCTTCATCCTTAGATGCTAAGGTGCTGGGAGAAAACAGCGCAAAAGGTGGTGCTGGTGCGAGCAAAGTCTTCCTTCTTTGACTGAGTCTGCACAGTCCTGATCGAGAGGCAGGCAAACCAGCCCAGTTCTGTCGCCACCTAGTCCTGGCTCGTGCACAGCAGGCTTACCCCTGAGGATCTGTGGTGTGCCTGTAGCCCTTGCAGCACTCTGGTGACATATTGGAAGGCTAGTAAGTCATGCTCTGCACACATTGCGTTTGCAAGCTCTGAGGCAGTAAGAAATGTTCCAGCGAACAAAGGAGCGGGAAGCTGCACAAAGCAATAACAGGAGTAGTCCGTGTAGATAACGTATGGTTTTAATTGGGGTTGGTATAGATCCAACTCATCAAAGGGGTTCAGCAGCCCAAACTGTGGGCCAAATCAGAGAAACCCTGCCTTGATAATCTAGTTCAATACAACGCTTTGTTGCTGTGTGTTGGAAAAGCTTCTGATACTGATAGTGGCATCCTTACACAGTGAGTGGCATCCCCAGCTAGCAAGCCAGAGGCAAAGCCATTTGGTATTGAACCCTGATCCAAAGCCTTTATCTGAAATAAAAAAAAAAAAATACAGGTGTGCGGGGGAGGGAGGCTGCTCACTCAGATCTTAGGAAGCCCAAGGGTCTGCTTTCTTACCCTGAAGCATTAAAGGGGCGGAGGTACAAGTTCTAAACTAGAAATGTTTATTATAAAAGACCAGCAGTGTTAAAGAGGATATTTCATGTATCCTAGATGTGCCTTTTAGCAATAAAAATTCTAAAAACTGATGATTATCGTACCTCCATCTAGAAATGGACATTTTGGGCTCTGGACAATGCTGGCTTCTTTCCTTCCCGCCCTAGGCTTTACCAATGTATAATGCTTTTAAAGTTTATACGAAACCTGTGTTAAAATCTATTTTAGCTTTATTTATATATTCTCATTTATTATCAATGGTGTTAGACTCGGGTCACAATAACCACCAGGCTCAGTGCCTGGCAGTGGCATGTATTTTGTGTGTCACTTCCCATACTCCCGCTTGTATAATGAAGCAAAGGCTAGGTGGAGGCCTGAATTCAAAAATACCCCTGATAATTGTTGCTGACAGTGGAAGGCTTTGGCTAGAGAGGACCGCAGAGAGACAGTAACTGGGGCAACGAGAGCAGCGCTTTGAGCTGGAAGAGGAAGGTTCTTCCTCCTGGCCGTCCGTGCAGCCGGTGCAGTGTCACCCCGTTGCTCTTAGGAGCTGGCTGTGCTGAGCAGAAAGCTTCAGAAGGGTGCTGCTCCCCCATCTGCTGCGCACGCCCCCATCCTCTGTGTGCCCATTGCCAATCTTAATTCACTTTCTAATAATTTTAAACTCTTTAATTTTTTTTTCTATTCTAACAACACACTCCCTTTTTGAGCATAGGTAAGTAGGTGGCATGAGGGCATATAGCTTTTCCTAAGATTCCAAGGTAGAACTAACCCTGGCTCTGCCTTAGTGGGACCCCGCCTTCTGCCATCTCTGGCCACCAAGCCACTTTTCCTCATTCGGGGCTGCACTGCTGTGGTAGGACTGCCTGAGGGGACAGTGTCCCCCTTGCTCTCCTGAAAATGATCTACATGGTTGCCAGGAGGCCTTCGCTGGTTGAGATGCATCTGACCCCAGAGAAAACTGAGTCTTCATTTTATACTGGCATGCACCGACTGCGCTCTCCACAGCTGTCTCTGCACTTTTTTTTTTTTTTTAAATTGGTTTGGGTTTTTGCTAAGTAACAAAGTTGCATGTTTGGAGTTGCCTACAATTAGCCTTGCAGATCCCAGATTTGGTATTGCTTTGGTCTTAGGAGTGGGGGGAAAGCTCCTGGCCTTGCTGTAGTTTGGACCGGACCGTGTTCCTGTTCAGCTCTGCCCAGCTAGACCAGTAGCATGTCCTCTGTCCACTGTATTCCAGTTCACAAGCCTCCTTAGGCGTCTTCTCCCGGTCACCTGGCAGAGACGCCTATTGTCTGTTTATTCTCTGACTCCTCCCTCAGCCCAGAAGTGGAAGATGAAGTTTCTTTTTAGCCTAATGTGATCTCCACTCCTCACAGAGAGTGTTTTTGTGTTATTTGAGAAAACAAACCAAGCAGTTGGTCCTTGCACTGGACTGTGCCTTGGTTTCAGGAAGTCACCCCTGGATAGAAATTCCATGCAAAAGGGACGCGAGCACGTGCTCTCTATTCGGTATTCAAGGTTTGCTTTGCTTTTCCGGCAGAATAGCCTACTCGAGTTTTTTGCCTTTTAATTTCTGTCCGCCCCATAATCATTGCATGAGCATTCGCCACTGATGAATGCTGGTGCTGGCGCTCCTAATTTTCTTTTTGTTTAATTTGTTATCATCTCTAACTTTTTTGTTTTGTTTTTTTTAACTTGCAGTGCAAGCTTCACATAAAGCCGGGCGAGCCAAGGACGCTCCCGCATTCACCTGCTTTGGCAGTAATAGCGCATCTCTGTCGTCTGTGCCCTGTTTGATTTTGTGTTGCACCCTTCCCCACACACCAGTAACCCTTAGCTCATTTTGCTGAATGTTGTCGGGTGATAGAAAACCGTAGAACAAGGGGGTAACAGCAAATGCTCGTGCGGCTGGACTGGGTTTCTGGAAAGTCGATGATTTGCCTCGTATGCCTGTTCCAAGTGGCAGCAGGAAGCATGTCTGTCACTTGTATGTCACTTTGGACCAAGGAAAGTGGGGTAAAATACTACCTGTACGTTTGACGTGAGAGCTCACCGCCTCAGCAGCTGAACTAAAACCCTGAGTAGCCATGACAACAACTTGCATTTTCTTGATGATTCATCTCATGCTTGCGCAGCCCCTGAATTCATTGCTCTTCTTCACACTTGCTGCAAGCCCAGCGTGGGCTGGAAAGTAGGCAGAATGCTGAGTGGTATCATAGACAGCTTTCGGCTTGTCTGACTCTTTCATTGAATTGCTTGGTTATTTGGCGCGAGCTTGTGGTCTGCTCAGACCCTCTTAGGGATGGAGTCCCCATCTGAATGCCCATTCTAAAGCCTGGCCCAGCTACTGTGGACCGGTGTTAGGAACATGACTATGTTCAACTCCGCCAGGGAGCCCCCGATGCTTTCACAGGCCCAGATCCCAAAGAGCAGCTCATTAAGTATTGCTTAGCTAAGGAACCTTCCACTGAGGACACTGGGTCCCCACTTACAGTGAGGGGTATACCCCATCCCCTTCCCCAACCCTTCCCCACACACCTGCATTCGCTGTAAGCAGGCTGGCTACTTCTAATAGAAATTCTCACGAACTGCAATGAAAAAAAAACTGCCATAAAAACTTCAAATAGAAAGGATGCTATCCAATGCATTCCCCGTAGCACAAATCAGAAAGGATGTCCTCAGTTTAAGGCAGGATGGGACTGAGCCCAATGCACCATTACTCAGCGTAGAGGATGGTGAGGCTGTTGGTCAGCTTCAGCTTCAGTTTAGCTCCTTAATCGTGTTGAGACCCAGTTGTCTCTAAGGAATTTTCCACATTCGCCCCCTCACTGTGACTAGTTCTGCCTGCTCTGTCTCTTGGGGTCATAACTCACTCTGCCTCCCCCGGCAGCGCTAACTCATGTGCCAGGACACGCCCCGTCTGCCTGCTGTGTGAGGGGGAGAAGAGCGCATTCTCTCTCCTCTCCAGTCTTCTGCTTGGCTGCCCCATGCTAACATGATCCCCTGGCTTTTCCTGCTCCCCTGACGTTTCTCATGAACCCAGTCCTTCGCCTCCACATTTCTCCTCTGACATCAGCAGTTCATGCGAGTCGGGTAAAACACGCTGCATCTCACGCTGTGACACACACTGATAAAAAGAGAATTGTCCAGCCAGTCCCTGTCTGGTCCCAGCCAAGTTTTCATGTTCTTCCTTTCTTCCTTTCCCAGTCATATGAATGCGGTGGTCTTTCATAAGCTGATTTAGGCTTCTTTAGGCACAGTAAGGAAATTGGCTTCACTGGGGTGCAGACCAGGCTGGGACAGAAGCCACAGAGCAGCCACCACCGCCATCATCTTCACTGATTGAGGCGCCCCTAGGCAGACCCTGGCTTTGCGTCCATCTCTCTAGCTGGCTGTGGAGCAGCAGGCACTGATGGCATGCTCACTAACCGTGGCTGCATTTGCTTCTTCGCTGCGCACCACACAAGAGCTTGAGTATTCATGTTGTTTGCTTGCTCCAGCCACTGCTTGTGTGAGCCGTTTTTTGTGCCATGTAATAGAAAATAACCCTTTGCATTTGATTTCTCACATCCCTAAAAGCTTTTTAAGATAAGCTCAGCAAAAAAAAAAAAAAAAAAAAATTCGAAAACCATCCAGTTGACTTTTTGATGCCAAAATTATTGATTGGATTTCTTTCTCCTTTTTTTGGCATTTAATTTTTTCACAGTAAAATGAAACCTATGGAGAGTCAGGGAATAAAAAAACTAAGAGAATCCTAAGAAAGTTAAAAACAAAAACAAAACCATATTGCTTCTGAAACTGTTTCCTCCCACCGCGCCCAAGCCTCCCATAGTTTTGTTACTGCTGCTCTTTTTCTTTCCGTATCTGTGCCTTTCTTCACAGTAGTCCCTGGCTCTGCACGGAATAAACGATACTCTCAAATCTAGGTGGATATGCTTTCGCCTTTGCATGTAAGTACAGGACTAAGACTCGGAGATCTTTCTGTTCCAGATGAGGGAAAACCATTGGGACAGCTGAGGTTTTCTTTTGGAAGGGGTCCTGAAGGTTCAGTCTGAGTAATTTTTTTTTCCTTAAGTGAAAACATCTATATACCGGCCACATTTCTATTTTGCCCCACAGTTTTTGCTTCCTCTTGACCTCAGTGGAAGTAGGCAGGGTATTGGTTCTGCAGAGCATCATGTGGTCGGCCTTGGATTCTGACAATGGGAGAAGGGAACTCCTGCCAACCGCTGGATAAAAGTCCAGAAAACAATGTCTCTGCGGCCTTTCCATACCCTTACAGTTTGGACCTTAGCCTAATGGTCTCTTCTTTGTGCTAACTGCACAGTGGCCACTCGTTTTTATTTCTTTATTTTTTTTGTCAGACAGCTTTGGCTGACCTCTCCCTGAGCATCTTTTGCTCCTTTCTGAGCATCTGTGCTCCCTGTAACTCTCCCGTGCTGCAGGGTGTGACGGAATGGCCAGCAGGAGAATTCAGTGGCAGGTCAGGACTATTTTCCCGGCTTGGGCTCTGTATTAATTGGTCTCAAAGGGCATCTCTCAGCTAGGGGGACCATTCCACTTGATTTTGGGCACGGGTTTCTTGTTCTCCACTACTCACCAGCAACAGCTCTTGCCTCCTCTCCATCCTCTGCGCCTCTGATGGGTGGACTTGGCTGTCTCACTTTCCTGACACCCCCACACCTAAGTGTTCCACCGAGTCTGTGTTCAGCCCCTCCCCCAAACCATGCTGTCTCTGTGTGGTCCTACCGGAACTGTCCATTTGAATCCCTTGCCTTTGCCATTCACAAGGGTCTGGACTTGTCAGGTGTCCGGTTCCAAAAGTCCTAGTTCCGCTGACAGGACGCTTATTATGGAGTTGCTACCTGAATTATGACCTATAGAGTCTAGTTTGTATGTAGGTGTGAAGGGAATTTTTGAAAATAAATTGAAAATTAAGCTGTGAACAGCATTAGAACTTTTGTCTACTTCTTGATTTTAAAATATGCTGATATGCCTTAAACTGTAGTTGTAGAACTGTCGTTTTTGCTGTTTGAAGATAACCAGTGTTTTCTAAACTGTTGTGTATTCTTTCAGTGTTAATGCAGAATTGTCATGTATGTAAGCTGCATGTTAGACACGTGTCTTTTTTAAGAACTAAAATAATTGTATTGATGTGAAGCGTATCGTTCCTGCAAGTATGAAAGTGCTGGCTCAGCAGCCCGCTGAGTAACTCCAGTGTCTGTGAACGTGGTGTGCCGACAGGTGACCTATGCATTTATCACTAGTGCCAAGACTTAAAGCGGGGAAATATATTTTTACCCAACCGTTGTTCTGTGTGCCCGTTTGTGAGTTCTTTCCAGTCCCTGCCTGACATGCCTACGTACACACACGTGATTGTCACATCACATAAAGAGATGGGGATGGACTGTCTCCTGCTTCCTTGCCTTGTGTGGTGAACTTCAGTGCTGCTGTCTGGTTGGCCCCGCTTCTCCAAGACACTTGCCCTATGGCGTCTTCAACCCCATACTGGTCCTTCCTGTCCCTGCCTGTAGTGCATCCATGACTCACAGTGTCCAGCAGAGGCATCCTCCCCTCCCTTGGTCCGGTGTCCACACTGCCACCCACCCCTCCTCCCAGCCGTGCTTAGTGACACTGACCCTTCAATTGACACACTGCTACCCTCACCGCTGGTTGTAAAGAAGCACCTTTTTTTTTTTTTGGCTTTAAGAATCAATTTGAATCTGAACCTTTCTCTTTTCTCTCTGTAGCTTCTTCTTTATGTAGCCATCCCGTTGCCAAGCCCTACTCTCTCTTAATGGACAGCATTAGAAGAGCAGGAGCTGCCTGCTCATACAAGTTTGGGAAGAGTTACCTCATTTCCGCCATCGCCTCCTGTCCTTTAAAGTCTGGGTCAAATATTGCACCGCTGTTTGTATTTGTCAATGTCTGTTTACAAACCACCACCCTCAGTGGCTACCGAAGTGACTCCAACTACCAAAAATAGTGACAATAATATTCATTAAAAGAGTGAAATAGAGAACTTGGGCCCTGACTCGGCCTCGGGCTGGAATCCTCTTGCTTAGCTGCCACTTTCTTGAACTTCCTGATCTAAGACCTTATGGACCGAAGAGAGCATGTAGCCCACTTGAGGTGGTCAACACCTGTGGAACACTCTTAGCTCATGGTACCCCCATCTCTATCCCCTGGGCAGCTCTCACCAGCCTCTCAGGATCCTCAGCCATCAGCAGGTCACAAGAGCAGGACAACCCTTGCCTTCTGTTAGTTTTGTGGGTTGTTTCGGGTTGGGATTAAAAAAATATTATAAAGATTTGCTATTGCATGTGCAGAGGTGGCTGCAGTTTTTCCTCTGGAACATCCTATTGATACGGTGTTTTTACTTTTCAGCTGATCATCTGCCTCTTGAGAGAAAGAAGTGGGCATCTTCCTTTAAGTTCAGCAGCCGTTTTTATTTGACTCTGTTACCTGCACCCCTTATATAAACTGTCTGGAGAGGGAGTTCTGTTTGTTTTGGGGGAGGGGGATTCCAATTAGCCAGTCCTGCTTTATGTATGTTATTCAAACTTAGTTTTGGTAACAAAAATTATGCCAGTCTTAAGCTCACTTCAAGGGGAAGTACTGTTAATTTTAAGGTTCAACATTCTGCTTAATATGTTCTTACCTTAGATGCAATTTGAAAAATGCCCCTTTTTGTTACTAGAGTTTTGATCTACAAGTCTTAATTACATTTGAATTGTGCCAGTGTTGGGTAAATGACTTTTCTGCCTCTGAGGCTCAATTTATATTTAAAGATATCTTAAAATAACTTTTGGCCCGTCCCTGCTTTTCTGTTTGTTCTGAAGCCCTACTTGACCTCCTGTCCATGGTTTTGGTTGGGTTGTTTTGTTTTGTTTTGGAAATCACGAACACCAAATAATGTATATATCCCTTCACCCTTAATGTATATATAATGTCTATGTAACTTCATTGGTAACAAAGGTTCAATTCCTGTCTTTTCAGAGGGATTCACATGACTTTTCCCCTATACTAACTGCAAAAAGCCCGCCCACATCCAGAAACACTTGTGTCAGTTGAGTGAGCTTGTGATTTCCAGTGCAGACCTGTCTGTCAGGCTCAAGGCTAGGACACTCTTAGTCACCTCTCAGACAAAAGTCAAGGCCTATCTAGTGTCAAGAATGAAGTTACCTTCCAAATTCACTACTTGCTATAGCTTTGCTTGTTTTCATCTTAAAATATTTTCATCTCCTATAAAGGAGGTAGCTCATGGCACTAGTGTGAGTTACATTTGGTCAGAATCCTTTGGAGTGGTCCCCTCCGTAAGAAAGGTACAGTGCTTCTGTGGGTCACTCAAGACAGTAGTACTTTTTCTGATTGCTGGAAAGCAACTGGATGCGTTTGTTGGCAAGCAGCTTGCATTCCTAGAAAGTATTCCTAACCGTAAGTAAAGTCAGTTCCACTGGAGCTAGCAAGAGACCCAAATGTGCCTTCAAGGTGTACAGTGGCAGAACTTCAGTGCTGTGACTAGTAGAAGGGGAGTAGGTACCAACTTTGATGCCAGACTGTTGCTGTTAAACCTGAGGTCATGCTGAAACCACTAAGTATAATTTGCTTAATTCTTAACTTCTTTCAATCACTTCAATTTTATACTATCGTTTGTTTTGAAAAAGCATTCTGTTTCAAATCATAGTGTGAACAATGTTTAAAAATCAAGTCTGGAAGCAGAGTTCAGCCTGTGAAGACTGTCTAGTTTCCTGCTTTTTCCCTTCATTCATCCTCCTGGGGTCAGGGAGTTTGAAGCAGGCTAGCCTCTTCAGTGACCATGGTGACCCTGGTTGTGGAACTCCTTTTGACCTGTCTCCTAAGATAGACTGCCATTCATCTGGCATTTTGCTTCAGGTGGCTCCTAAACTGGTGGGTCCTCAGGTCCTCCTGTGAAATTATGCTGAGGACAATCACCAGCAATAATAAACATGCTAGCTTATCCTAATCTAGATTGTGGGAAAGAAAAACAGAACCGAGCTACTAGAACCTGTTTCTGATGGCAACAGCCTTTTTACTTTTCACTCAAGTTTCAAAAAATATTACTCAATTTCAAATATTTACTTATCTAGGTATATAATGTCTACATGTTTTGCTTGAGGCCAGCACAGTATATTATGAAGAATTATGTCCTGAATTAGTGTCTGCTGAGCTGGGGCGATTGCCCAAACATCCAGACATTTCAGCATCGATGACACCAATCATACAGAACTTTTTATAGTTTTTGTTCACCACTGAGACAGACTACGGGGCAATCACTTCTAGATGTTTAAGAAATACAACTGTGACCATATTTAATGACCTACCCAAAGCCTTCGGCTTTGCAGATACTATCTTTCTGCCATGGAGATCAACAGGGCACTGTGGCTCCTTCAAAGATCCTTGTGCTTCAGTGTTGCACCTAGTCCTTCATGTTGCTAGCTAGCAACTGTCGTACTCAGACGAGCGAAAGGAATCAATGTGTTCATTTGAGCCTAACTGCCCATTCCCTCCAGATCCAGCCTCACTGCAGAACATCACGAGAGATGCAGAAATTCCACATCAGCCTCATTGTTGCTGGTTCCTTTCAGTCCTCTGTGGAAACTAGCTGCCAAATGAGTGGAGCACAGGCTGTTACCATGAGCTTGACCCTTTCCCACAAAGCACAACTTAGTGTGTGAGAAGAATGGAGTAACATCCCATGAAAAGCTGGGCTCATCATGTTTTCTAAGATTCGGGGACAGCTCTTCTTCCTAGCTGTCCGTATCTACCCTTTCCCCCTCTGAATACTGCATTGTGTACCATGTGCCCAGCCCACACCAGGAGCTGAGAATGTGGCCACATGCTTACTTGTACTTATCCCTCAGTGTACCTCCTGGGCACAGCAAGTGTTTGGAGCAAACGAAAGGGATGCCTGCCGTATCTCTTGCTCGTCTATTAAGGACAAATCTTACTCTGAAAAGCAGCAGGCTCCATCCTCCCACAAGCACATCTCATGCTGTTTGCTAACACTGGTTTTCATTCTCGAGTGTCCTACTCTTAAACTGTTTCCACTAAACGAGCAGCAAGTTCGCTACACATAGTGTTCTTTTTCCTTCTTAGCTACATGTAACACAGTAAGTTTAAAACAGTTCTGGCATTTGATAGACTATGAAGGTTATACTGAGTCAAGAGTTGTTCTTTTTATTCTCAACCCTGAACTTCTACAGCAGGTAAGACATTCTTGGTTACCTCTTAATGCCTTTTTTTTTTTTTTCAAAGAAAGAGTGACAGAGCGGGCCCAAGCAGTTTATCTCTGTCCTGCATCTGCATCTTATACATCGGTGTATCCGAAACAAATCAATCAGGAATAGAAAACTTTAATTCCTTAATGACAACTGTCCTAAATGTATGAACTTCATCTCTTATGTCCCAATGATCGGTTAAATCCAACTCAAACCAAAAGCAGCAAGACCCTGGGATCTGGATGCCTTCACACCTTTTCTATTTATTTCTAATGTCCTTTGTGGAACTACACACAACTTACTCATCAGGGCACTTGATGTATACTAGTGGTTCTGCATTATTTGCTTGAGACTTGGTATGTAACCATTACCCGCCCCTTGCTAATTTCTTCAGTCTCGCAAGCCCACACCTATATATACCTTAAGCCATGTACAACTGCAACCACAAAGGTCAATGAGATGGCTCAGTAAGTATTCTGGCATACCCGAGCACTAGCTTGGGACCCCAGTGATGGAAGAAGAAAACCAACTGCTTCCAGTTGTCTTCTGACCTCTGTCCATACACAACCACACATATACACACCCTGAAAATGGACTAAATTGTAACCACAAAACATTAGGATGCATCAGGAGGGACTCAGTAACCAGGTGATTGATCATTTATCTGCCTACTAGTACCACAGTCAATCCAAACAATTCAACTTCTCACCAAGTTAAAAAGATGACTTACCCTTTTCCTGAGAGCACCATCTAGTGGGCAGAACTCAAATCATTATTTAATAATGGGCATAGACCTCATTAACATAGTTTAAAAGTTCAAGAACTTGGGAGCTTTCAGAAATAGCATTCCTATTAGAACTTCCTGTCAGATAAAAGGTGATGTGAGATACTTTAAAGTTAACATCATTCACCCCTCAATGTTTGTGATATGAAGATATTCACCTCAGGATGGTGAGAACATTGACAAAAAATCTTCCCTCTCCCCTTGAGAGCATGTTTGAGGAGCATGATAGCGTAAATCACATTTTCTCTTCAAGGGAGAGGCTATCACATTGCTTTGGACAGTGATGCTCAAGTACAGCTTGCCTTACTTCAGGATCTTGAGTGAAGCAGGCATGTCAAGGAGATACAGCAGCCACTGGGACAGTTCTTAAGCAGGCAAGCACTAAGGTGGGAACCTGTAAGTTCTCACCACCTTCCCTCAGCCAACCGTGGTGTGAGAGACACCAACAAGAAATGTATGTGACCTTCCATTTGGGGTACGGACACTGTCCCAGCTCCTCTTACTCTTGTAGAGAAAGCATTCTGCTCTCCACTGATAACCAACTTCTCATCCATCTTTTAGAGGACGCAGTCAATTGCATCTAGTTTCAGCCTGCAAACCCTGTTTTTTCTGGGGATTTCATGCATTGGTTAGCATGCCCATCCTTTGATAGCCTCCTTTCCGGAGGATTCAAGGGTGATGCACCTTTTAACCACCAGGAGGCAGTAGACAAACACAACAGATGAAGCTCAAGCTTCTAAACCTTGGTCGTTTGTAAAGCAATACCAAGAAGTAACCTGAGCAGTTTAAGGCAGACTATGCTCCAGGTAAAGCAACAAATGTTCTTAATACAGGAATATTCTTCATTGAAATGCTAGTTTGCTTTGGGTCTTAGGCTGAAGTTCTGAAGAGTGGGTTTTAAGGGATGGTTGAGGGCTCCAGATATTTACCAGATTTAGCTGAAAGGAGAACTTTCAACTATAACCACTGAACCAAACCAAGAGCTCACTTGTTTCAGTGTCCCATGGAAACAATACTCCAAACTCACTCTACTGGTTTTCAAGATGAGATCTCATTACTGCCTGGGAGCCCAGACTAAAGCAGTGTTCTTGTCTCCGCCTCTTTAGTAGGTAGGACCACAGTTGTATGCCTGCACTAGGCTACCATTAGCATTAAGAAACCTGAAGACCAAACAGCTAAAGTCCTACTGTCTCCCAGCTTTTGCACTTTGCAGCTTCTAGATTATAGATTAGCTATGTAGACTTTTAGACTCAAGTTTTATACCATCTGAGTGGGGGGGGGCGCTCCATTCATATCATAAACATTATGAACCTGGAGCTCCCATTAATTCAGAATCAAGAAAACTAAAAATCAGAATTTTCTAAAAATATCTGAGACTAATCCCTTACACACAAATCATTTTTTCACTTTCCCCCCTCTCCCAACTCCCATCCTTACACACATAATGCTTCCCCAATTGGATTTTTAATGTCATAATAAATGTGCAGTTAAGTCTTCCACAAGTTTCTAAAAAGATGTTAACCTGGAGACACTCTGGCTCTGCTAAACTTAAAATCAATGACCTAAAAATATTATCTATATGTAGGCTGGAGTCCGCCCTCATATACCATCCCATTAACCTGTTGTTAACTGTAAGGTTCACAGCCCACCAGCAAGAAAACACTAAAGGGCACACCCTGTGGTCAAAGATTGCTCTCAAGTTTTTTTTTTACTGCTTTCCTTGGTTGAAAATGAAGTGCCCAGGAAGTCAAAAACCTTACCTTCCCATAAATAAACAAAAGATCCTACAGAAACCAGTGTTAAGGACAACATTTTATTGCTACCAGAGGCTTTATCACCAGTCCATGGTTCAGACTACAGTGCCTTCTTCAGACTGCAAAGGGAGCTCAGGGTGCAGAAGTCACTCAGAAAAACAAGGGGAATAACTTCTTATCAAGAAAATCCTGACAGCTTAATATAAACTAGGGTACTGAATTCAATTATAAGTTAGACTCCAATCACGGCTGCCTCATAGCTAGGCAGTTGCTCCTACTCATTTTAAAAGAACGACAACAGATCAGTTACAAAAATCTAAGTATGTGTTACATACATGTTTCTTTGGTGAGCACCCAGATATATTAACTTTATAAGAAATTCTTTATACAAATGTCAAAAATGCTCAAAATGTCCTAATTACACACCATTTTTAAACTTTAAGAAAAGCAAAAAGGTAAAAAAAAAAAAGTCATCTTGTTTTTCAACTAAAATGAGACAAAGTAAGAGAACTTTTTCAGTTACCATTGATTCATGAGGATAGCTCAAAGTGCCCTTTTTGAACTAACCAACTTGAGCCATGGATTAACATGGATGCCACACAAAAATTTGCTTACTGAATTGCTTTAAAAAAAAAAGTGGGGCTACCTATTCAGTGGGAGTCAGAACACATACATCAAGCACAAAGATTATTAAGTATCCAACAGAGAGGCAAGAAAACACAAGAGAAAAACCGAGGACACTGGAAACAAGGTTTCTAGGATTGAATTTTGCAACTTTCCCCCTTAAACGTTGATTTTTATTTTAGTTTTTTGGATATGGGGCAAACTATTATTTTAACAAAGAAAAAAGTGGAACCGACATAGTGCAAAGAACTTTGCCTTTAAATATATTTTGGATCTTGAGTCTATAAATATATGCCTTTATATTAAATAATGTTGAATTGTAAGTAGCCACACAAAGGAACAAAAAGGGCACTTGTTTTTCTTTTCTCCTGGCTCACTTCACTCAGTCTGATAAAGCACATGCCCTTCTTTACAGCCTTTCCTGGTTTTTATTGTCAGCCCTAGTGTGCACCGGAAGGAACACCTGAAACTACATGACTGAAACAGGCTGCAAGGGTGGACAGGGAGAAGCATGCCCTTCTTGCCTTGATAGATCAGTGCCGCACACAGAGCCCACATTCTCTGAAGCGTTATCTTCATTGTAGAGCCGCTTGATGCCATCGTAGAAGTCATCCACTTCCATTTCCTCCACTTTGCGTTTAGCAGAGGTATGCTTGCACCCACTGGCAGCTGGGAGGTGATGGTAGAAGGCTGTTGTACCTCTGACTGGCACTTCTGGCTTGCTGTTGTCCTTGGAGAAACCTGGGCCTGAGACAGAGGAGGGATGTAATTTCAACGCTCCTCTGTCGCAGGACACCAGGGTGTGCTTGAGGGGACGGTAGACATAAACGGAATTTAGAGGCAGGGAAGACTGCAGAGCAGAAAGGTGATGTGCTGCTAGCTCCCGACAGTGGATCAACTGGGAGCTGTCCATCTGGACCAGGAAATAAACAAAACGATTATTAACGAACACAGTCCACTGTTGCCTTTACCAGCCACAGTTCCATCCTGTACCTTCTCTCCCTTGAGCTTTATTTTCTCTCTACCACATCTTCTACGTCACTCATTGATTCTTCCACCTACCAAGCATTCTTTGAAATATGCTTATATCCATGCTTCGAGCATAAATCTGCACCTGTGTGCTGGGCACTTACATCAACAGAAACTTTCTTTGTTCACTGCTCTATTAGCAATGGAAACCATTAAACTAAAGATGATGGGAAGTTTGCTTAGCAGAAAATGAGTATTTTTTAAACAATGTTTTTTTAAACATTTAATTGTGAGGATCAAGTTGTCCTTGTTGTGCCTATACATTTTTTTAAAATTTTTATTTATTTATTATGTATACAATATTCTGTCTGTGTGTATGCCTGCAGGCCAGAAGAGGGCACCAGACCTCATTACAGATGGT
>NC_022027.1:46153378-46156662 GCF_000317375.1 Microtus ochrogaster
ATCTCTCCAGCCCCGTGCCTATACATTTTGTAGCACTATGAAGTTACTTTCCTTGTCTCTTTTCTTCTTCTTCTAGCTCAGGCTGGATACCACTCTTGGTTCTCCAGGTGTGCCCATCACACTCAGCTTACTTTGTACATTTCTTACCCATATTTAACTTATGCTAACAAAGCCTGCTCTACATAGCAGAACTGTCTGCAATCCTATGGGAAATAAATTCCACTAAAAGAATACATTTTGTTACATTAGCTGATCACTAAATATATTCACTGTGTTAATCAAGAATCAACTGGAAGAATACACATGTAGAATTACATGAAACTATCAGAATACGTAACAGAAAACGTGGCATTCACCCCTGGTTCACTTAGCCTTCCCCTTTGTAAAGAACTTCCTAAGACACTATGGTAAGACATATTAATAGTCCCTAACTCTTAAGTTTTTGTTTTTGCTTGTGTGTGCATGCATGCATGCTCATGTCTGAGTGGGCACATATGCCATGGCACACACATGGAGGACAGAGCACAACTTTGTGCAGTCAGTCTGTTTCTCCCCTTCCACCACAGGCTCTAGAGATTGAACTCAGGTGGCTCTGCTTATATGGACTAGATCTAATTATTAGCACATTGATATAGGCCCTGCTAAAAAACTAGTAACAGCAGATAAGAAATAGGGTTTCCAATCATTTCAAGCAGCATATAAAAGAGAACAGATAGACAGAAAATCACAATGGACAAGCACTTAGCATCCTGAAAAGTGCCACAAATATTTTAACCCCTTGTACACTGGTCATGATCCTGAAACTGTATTTAAAAGGAGCAATGTTAGTTTTGCCTATATGTATGCATGCCTGTGTTCCAGGGTCATCAGGTCCACTAGAACAAGAGTTACAGACAGTTGTGAGCTGCTATGTGGGTGCTTGGAAGTGAATCCGGGTCCTCTGTAACAGCAGCCAGAGTGCTCTTAACCACTGAGCCATTTCTCCAGCCCCTGAGAGTTATTTTTTTTAGAGGTGAAGACCATCAAAAAATGTTAAGACATTAGACATTAAATAAATAACCTCTATTTGAATTCTACTTTCCATTGGGGTCCCAAAACAAACTTTGTCCAAAATAAATCCTAATCTTGCACAGTATGAATTTGTCCTTTTAAAACAAGTCAGCCCCAATCTTCTGCTTTTGTAGTAAAGTGTACTTATTTTAAGAACATATACTACAATTACCAACTCTGGATGCAAACAAGTCTTTGATCTTTCTCTTAAAATTTAAGCATTTAAAATGAACCATCTATTATCAGCTCTGAGAACCTTACTAGCCATTTTTATTACCGTCTCTCCCCATTTCAATATAGTAACCATTGTCAAAAATATTACTAACTACAGCTGACCAGGAGACTGTGTCAAGTAGCAATAAAACACACTATCACATAGGTTCCCAATAAAAAGGAGAATAGCATGACACATATGATAGGTCCCAGAGAACCCACACGTGGTGAGCAGCATGAAACACTGAAAATACCTGTTGGAATATCAGGTACCTTACCTTTCAAGAGTCACCAGGAGTCCACGGTAGGACTTATTTAATCCTCTAGTTTTAAATAAGAACATCTACTTTGACCATTACTTAGCAGGCAGCTAGAGAGACCACAACAGAATTCACACCTAATTACTACCTGATACGATAATCAGGGTGGGCCCCTATAGGTCAGAAAGTAGACGACATGAGCATAGCCATATAAATCAACTACAATAAAGGAGTACAGAGAAAGATGTGGCCATCCTAGTGTGGAGATGTACAGTGACACAGGAGCATTAGAATGGGCTGGGTAGTGGGAACGTAAGAGGAACAAGAGGCAGCTTGCCTTTCAAATCAGAGAATATGTGCCAAGTTCAGAAGGAGCACAGGCAGAGTGAGACAGAACAAAATGCATGCAGAATAGGGTGTGACTCAATGGCAGAATACTTGCTGAACAAGGGAGGGGGCAACACTGACACGATCTGATGTAAGGCCTCTGATACTAGAACCTCAAGTCTAGGTCTCATCATGGGTCTACTTACAAAGAAAAAAGACCTTAGATTCTGAGCTAAATAAAAACAGATGAACTTAGCAAGGATGGAACTATGCCCAGTACTAGCCACCACTCCAGCCCTGGACTAGACTCTTTAATAGAGGTTTGGGTGTTAATAAAACAAAAAGGGTTGGAGATGGCTCTGTGGATAAGAGCACATACTGCTCTTGCAGAGGACTCAAGTTCAAAGCCCAGCACCCATATCAGATAGCTCACAAAATATACACAGCAATCAAACCACCACCAGCTCCTTTTTAGCCTTCACAATCACGAAGTTCTATGTCATCTAATAACTTTCAAATTCTCCAAACTGAAACTAATTGATGAATAAATTGATTTCTAAGATCCTATCAAATCAGTTAAGGAAAAGACAAGTTTAAATGAATTTCTTTGAGCCCCAGAACATATACAAAGAAAATCACCATCTCGAGGCTGGAGAGGTGGCTCAGAGGTTAAGAGCACTGACTATTCTTCCAGTGGTCCTGAGTTCAATTCCCAGCAACCACATGGGGGCTCACAACCATCTGTAATGAGATTTGATGCCCTCTAGAATATATGTAGGCAGAATACCATGAAGAAAATCACCATCTCTGAGCTGTGCACTAGAGAAGGGAAAAACTCATCAGTCTCTATGGACACCAATGTGCAAATATAAACCTGAATTCTCAAGTGGCATGAGCAGAACAAGGCTTTTAGAAAGCTACTAACACAGCACTATTACTTTACTACATCTGAACAGAATTTTCCTTATCTAAACTTTTCAGTATACGAGGTAGTTAATATTTGAAACCATTTGAAAATGCCAGTTACAAACTGGTATTTTTTTAAGCTGAGTGAGAACTGAACCCAGGGCCTTTTCTACCACTGAGCTAAATCGCCAATCCCTCTTAGTTTTATTTTAAAACCATACAGTACCCTCTCAGTTCCATTAAGGAAACAAAAAGTGTGAAGAACATAAATGAAGCTGGTAGCTACCTGTGCTTTCTGAAGCAGTTCAATCGTAAGAGGAAGCCAATCGGGAATGAGTTTCTCCATTTCCAGACTAACCATGGCCAGAGCAAGCATGGATCCTTTGAATTGCAGAAGTTGGTTGCAGGCCATACAGTGAAGTAGTTGCTTGGTCAGGAATGCCAGATGTTGAGACGGGCTCAATTTGGGTAAACTGAAAAGTAACTGAGGCCTAGTTGACACCGCAATGGCATGGAACTGGGGGGGGG
>NC_022027.1:46156763-46157911 GCF_000317375.1 Microtus ochrogaster
GAAAATATCTAAGTATACATAGAAATAACTTCTCAGGCACTATGAAACTTTGTAATTCAGTGATTTGATATATTTTCAGAATCTAATTTTTCCTTGACTAATTTCAAAGTTTTCTCCAAATCCATACAAAATACATCAACAGGTAACCTCTGTCCAAGTTACTGGACCAAGACTGTGTGTTCATAGTAAGAACTAAACATTCTGGATATACTTACAATGTGAAGAAAATCCAATGGTGTGGCCGTGTGAAGATCCCAATTCAACTTATCCAGAATAATTCTCTCCATTCTCAAAATCTCAGATGAGGAACAGCCACAGAAACTGTCTCTTGCCAATACCTTTAGTGCTGGAATTTTCTATCCAAGCAAAAGGAACAGGAAACAAATGAACTCAATTTCAGGACAGAAATGAACTCATTTTCAGTATTTGTTCTGACAAATAAAATGTAAAGAAATAGAAAAAAAAAAAAAGAACTAGAGAGGTGGCTTGGTGGTTAAGAGCAGTGGCTGTTCTTTCTGAACCTAAGTTCAATTCCCCATATCTACACGGCGACCCACAACTGTATTAACTCCTAGGGAATCCAATGCCCTTTTCTGACCTCTGTGTTCACCAGGCACACATGCATACAGTACATATACATACATTCAGGCAAAACAATAATATACATAAAATTAAAATAAATTTCAAAAAGATAGCTGATGTTCTAAAGCAAGCATTTTAGAGGGACAACACATCTAAACACTTAACTGAAACTGTAGTTTATAAGACAGTATTTATTTTATACCCCTAGAAGCACAAGTGGTCAGGCCCTGCTCCCAGACTACTCTAATGGCTTTGTCCAGTCCCTTGAGACCAGACAGAGGTGGCCAAGCTCTGTCCTACAGAGAAAAAAGACCAAGATCAGGCCACAGACTCCAATTTTGAGCCACCCTAGGAAGCCCTCCTCCTATATAAACCTGCCTCCTTAGTTCTTTGCTGTGTTTCTTCACAGCAGAGGCAGCCACCCTCTGTGTCTTTCCCAATAAAACTCTTATATGACATTTTTTGTGGCATTCCTTGGCTCCCAACCTTTCCTCTCATAGCAAAAATGGTTTCATTAACAATAAATGGGGGGCTGGAGAGATGGCTCAGTGGTTAAGAGCATTGCT
>NC_022027.1:46159031-46185840 GCF_000317375.1 Microtus ochrogaster
GGTTTTTCGAGACAGGGTTTCTCTGTGGTTTTGGAGCCTGTCCTGGAACTATCTCTTGTAGACCAGGCTGGTCTCGAACTCACAGAGATCCGCCTGCCTTTGCCTCCCGAGTGCTATAATTTACTTTATTAAAATCTTCACAATTCATTTCACCAAGTATCTACAGATTGAATTAAGTTCAGATATTCAGGAAACACAACATTTTAAAATTTAGGTAAATTATTACTAATTGATAATTTTGAATTTTCTCAACTCTTTCTGAGTGAGGAAATACCACTCATTAGCTTATCTTAGGAAATATAAATGGACTATCAAGCAGAAGGATTAATTCACTAAAAACAAAACAATCATCTTAATTTCCCTAAATACTATTTTGAACTTCTGAGTAAAGGTCTATGTTTTAAAAGGTTAAATACACTTTAAAACAGTAGGGATTATTTTACTTTTATTTGAGTTTCAGTCACTACTAAACAATCAGTGTACTCCTGATGCTAAGCCGTCCTTTTGAGGACTACTTACAGGGCCAGATTAGCCCGTTTATCTCAAGCTCACTGTGTAGTTGAGGGTGACCTTAAAGTTCAGATCCACCTCTCAAGTGCTGGGACACAGAGGTGCACCACCACACCGAGTTTATGTAATTCTTGGGATTCTAGGGCTTCATATGAGGAGACAAACTTTACCAACAGAGCCATATGCCCCAGCCCCTCATATACCACAAACTGCCATGTAAACACAATGAAGTACCAAACTGGAATAGTGTTTCCAATAAAGGATCATCCTACAAAATATAGTCAAGCCCTGACTTATGCTAACTCATCTTTCTTTATGAAGTACAGTACAATGAAAAATACTTTACCTGACTGCTGTCAACCTAAGCTAATTCTTTTATCCTACAAAATTACCTAACATCTATTAAAATATTCAATGATGGTCTCTGTAGAGTGCAGCTCCTCAAGTAAGAATCACAGCTAGAACTACGTTATTGTTTTTTGCTTCCTCTAGTTTTACTAGGAATGACTTGCTCATTGAAGTCCGTGCGGCTGCCTCCGCTGGCTCCTCTCATTCTGGTCCTCCTCCTCTACCTGCTGTCACTTCCGTCAGTTTTGAGATGGCAAAGTGTTCTTCTACATTACCAAACCAACTGACACACTTGTTTAATTCTTACATCTAGCTCCAAACTCAGTTATAATTGGTATTTTTAGTGGAGAATTAACATACACTTACCTTCTGGTCAACCCTTTAGGAACAACATCACAATGATGAATAGAAATACTAATAATTTACAATATGTTTTATTCACAACTCACTACGAAGTTGGTGAGTGAAAGTTACCTAAGTCTTATAGCTAAGCAGATCATTAAATGGTATTAAGCCAGAGTTACATATGGTGCTCTAGGGACACCTGGCCCTGTGTGGGAGTATAATAAATCTTCTTAGAAGAAACAGCAACTAACTCATATCTTAAAAAATGAGGTGAGGGGCTGAAGAGATAGATCAGAGGTTACAAGCACTGGCTGTTCTTCCAGAGGTTGTGAGCTCAATTCCCAGCAACCACATGGAGGCTCACAACCATCTATGAGACCTGGTGCCCTCTTCTGGTGGGCAGGTATACATGCAGACAGAACACTGAATACATAATAAATAAATAATTTTAAAAAATGAGGTGAGGGAGTCCTCTGTGCTACAAAATACAGGAATTTTGATGTTTAAGCCCATGGACTTTGCTATGGAGGATAAAAATGATTTCAAACTCAAGGCAGTAACATAGTTAAGCTCTGCTGAAGAGCAAACAAGAATAAGGTGGGTAGAGAACCAGGGACTGTTGCCCAGAGAATCAATCCTACAATTCTATAATCAAACAAATAAAGAACTTAAGGCAGTTTTGAAAATAAAGCTGTCAGCCTGAACATTCTTATTGCATAGAGTAGCAGATAAATTTATGTCCTGCAGACTTTTGCCAGTTTGACAGAAAAATGGAGTCAAAATTTTTTTCTTTAAAAGACAGGGTCTCATGAAATCCAGGCTCACCTCAAACTTGCTATGTACCCAAGGATGATTCCCCTGCTTCCACTACTGGAATTACAGGTATGCACCACCACACCTGGTTTATGCAGTGCTTCACGTAGGCTAGACAAGCAGTCCAACAATAGAACTACACCTAGAGCCTAGAGTCAGGCTATCAATAAAGTGAGTTGGATCAAACCTTTGACAAAACACCACTGTCTAGAGCTATGGCTTCTTTATGTGAGAGGACATCAGTACAGCCTTACAGTTAGGAACTGGATTAACTATCAGTTGGCAAGGTCCTTAATTACACAATTTCCTGTATTTTCAGAGCCCCATGGTGCTACTAATAAAATCTAGCTCTGTTTCCTAAAGATCTCTGAGAAGTAAAGGTAGTTTCTTCTAATTAAGAAGTTGTGCACTTAAGGAAAATTCAGCCATCCAAATAAACCAACAATAAACAAAGTCACTAGAGAGGTAGCAATACCATCTGATGCAGTTAATGGGCTCTTTCGAGAGAAAAGGAACAATAATCGGAAGACACAAGAAACAGGAGCTTACTAACTATCCTGCCATGTCAGACACATAATCAAGAGGGAGAAATAACATTCCCTAAGAGCAAACTATATTCTTATCTGGTAACTTGACTTTAAACAAATATAAAAGACGAATACAAGGGACACATGTCACTTTCTGCCTTAACCTTCATACTGTTAACTGTACTTAGGACTCTAATTCTTCCTTATATTATTTTACATCCCTGCTTCCATGATTTATTGCTCCTTCTAGAAGAAATACTCCTTTCTCTATTTTACTTTGTCTCACACACACACACACACACACACACACACACACACACACATTTCAAAACACTGGGTATTTTTTTTTTTTAAGTTACTGCACTGCTCTAACAACCAGGTTCTGAAGAAGCATGACTCTGGAGAGGAATAATGAAGTGACATCAGCATTCTAAGACACGGGCAAGCAGCTAAGAGTAAACTGGTAGAGCATTTAGGAGAGTTACAGAATGAGGGAACTAGTGGAAGTTGGAGGTCAGAAATCTCAAGGGGAAAAACCCACTTGGCTGATGGTATTAGTTTTTCTCAGAGCTATGACCCATGTACTTGGCAGAACCATATACAAGGAGGGAAGACTTATTGTGCCTTACTGTTTCAGAGATTTCAATAGTGGTAGCATTTGCGGAAGAGGGGAGAGAAGGAAGGAGGTAGAAAATAAATAAAAAGGACAAGACAGGATATTCCAGCAAAAGGGGGAAAGAGGAAGAAGGCAAACAAAGGGAGGAAGAGGCTGGGGACAAATTCCACCAAGGTCTGGCTCCAGTGAGGCCCCATCTCCTGAAGTTTCCAGCACCTGTGAAAATGGTGCCACCAGTTGGGGACCTAGGTTTCTATACATGGAATCTGTGGGAGACATTTTATATGCAAACTCTAAGACTTTCCTCTTAGACATTTCCTGAATGAAATCCTAAAAATGGATAGTATAGAGATCTAAAAACTTAGACACACACACACACACACACACACACACACACAGATTCATTTTTAATAACAGGTAAAGAAATCACATTCAACTGAAGTCCAGCCCTCAATCAGCCTTAACTACGATCTTTCCTTGGACTACAGTGACTGGTCCCAATTCAGTTTGTCCACCAGAGGGAAGACTGAACTCTCTACAACAGGTTTGGAATGTGATACAACAGCAGTGCTTGCTAAGGAAGCAGAACCTTCTGCTTTGACTTTCCAGCACCACAAAGATAAAATAACTAAGGCAAACCATCTTTAAAATAATATAATGTTCAGTGTCAAATCAAAATTTATCCAACAAAATCCTAAGTAAACAAACTAAAAGCCAAGAGAGGAAAGCAGGCAAGTGGAAGAAATATCTTTATCAGAATAAATGACTTCTTACACATGATATCATGGGGGGTGCTAGAGAGATGGCTTAGTGGTTAACTGCTCTATTAGAGGACTTGATTTCAGCATCCACATCAGGTGACTCACAAACCCCTTTAACTTCAAGGAGTCTTACAAAGCCTCCTTTGTTTCAGAGAAAACACATACCCAGTAACAGACAAAGATGAATTTTGCTACTAAATACAACCAAAGGACTAAAATTGAAAAATAGTAAGTATAAATTAAAGACTCAAGTGTGCATCTAACAAAAATTACATATGATTGGTCAGCTATATTTGTAGCCTTGAAAAATTCTGTTAAGTCTAGGAACCAGAGAGATAGCCCAAAGAGTAAAGGAACATACATGCTGGCAACCCTGGAAACTCAAGTTTAACCCCCAAGACCCATATCATAGAAGTAAAGAACAAAGCCCACTCAAATGCCATGGTATACACACAAGTGTGTGCCCATATCCTAAGTAGATAAATGCAAAGAAAAATTAAATTACATAACAAAAAAAATTATGCATCTAAACATATTACAGGTAAAAGAAAAAATGCTAGTAATTTTAAGTAATGTAGAGTAAATCTGTAGTTTCAATGATGGTCCTTTACATATTTAAGCTAGGTTTTCCTTCCAGAAAGTCATCTTTTTAGCCACATTAGTGCTGGGACAAGTGTGAGCCACCACACCAAGCGTTTTTACATGGATTCTAGGGAATCAAACTCGGTTTCTCGAGCTTAGGAGGCAAACACTACCAGCTGAACCATCTCCTCAAACCCACTAGGCGTATTTCTGAGGTTAAATTTAGGAAAAGCCTCGTAATAATTAGAAAGTAGAGCTTTTCTAAGATAGAATGGACAAAGGAACACAACTACATTATCAGAGATGTTAAACAAAATGATCCTTTTACTGTACAGTTAGATTATATCTGCTTCCAAACTTAACGCATACAAACACAAGTAGGAAACAGTTCTGAAATACAATTCTAGAGTCAGTAAGGCTAAGGAAGGGCATCAAGCCATGTAAGCTTGACTGACATAAGTTTAACTCCTGGAACTCCAGTGAGAGAAGCAAAGAACTGATTCCACAACCGGTCCTTGGACTTCCACATGCAGGGTGTAGCATATCCTATTCACAAACAGTAATAAAGTTACACAATCCAACAGTTGTTACTAGAACTCAAAAGGTCTGGATGTGAGGACTAAAATGATCCCTTGTCCCTTTTGAGCGTTATTCTTAGACCACTAGCCTGGAACTTTCAGAAATCCTACTGCCTCGGCCTCCGAAGTGCTGGGGTTAGAGGAATGCTCCACCACCCCCAGCTGAAAACTCCAATTTTTAAGAAAGTTTAGGTAATTCTGATCTATTTAGTCTCCAAGTAGTTCGTGTAAACCTGTGTTTCAGCTGTCCTTAGCATAAATCCTGCTTTTGGAACCATATAATCAGATGGCCTTTGATTCCTTAGTGTTCAAAAATTCTAATAAAAACCACTTTAAAGTTTGTAACAGGACTTTTTTTTTTTTGCAATCGAAAGCACTTTAGCAAAAATAAATGCAGACTATCTGAAAAGGTCAGTTTTCAATTTTTTCCTAAATTTATTTAATGCAACTATAAAAAACTTCAACTATTGTATAGAACTTTTCTGTAAGTACCAAGAACACATAATAGACCACTGCTTAAATAAATTATAAAGAAGCCATATTTATTTAAATTCATTTAATAATTTATTTAAAGGTTTAACTCTGAGTGTGCTAAAAACATACCTGAAAAATCCAGTACTCGCTGGTAGACAGAGGAGGATCAGGAAACTAAAGGCTAGCATTCACTGGCAAAGCAAGTCTGAGGACAGCCTAGGCTACAAGAGACTCCGACTCAAAACATCATCAGAAAGTAATAAATGTTTCATGGGAGTCTACTGTATGTCAGAAAATAATGATGCAACATCACCACCAAGAAATGCAGTGGAATCACCAGGAAATTATACTGTGTTCTCACGAGGGAAGTACAGACAGGGATGGGAGTCACAGGTGTAACAGGATTATTTTCTTGCCTGACCACATTTTGCTCAAATCCAGGGGTGGGGGGTGGAGGGATGTTGGTCTAAAATGAAAAACAGCTGTAAGAATGGCCTTGCACTCACAGGAGACAAGGAAAGGGAAGTAAAAGAAAGCAGAAGCAAGCAGCACAAAAGGAAACTCTAAAATTTTTCTATTTTTATCAGCACTTAAAAGTAAGTAACAGTAGAAAGGCCAGCCCACGACCAGGAATTACATTGCTCAAAAGCCTAAACCCATATCCTCTCCTATTCCCATCAGATTAAGCCCACTCTAAGTTTAAAGTATTAAATAGAACTACTTGGCATTACTAAAGAAAGTCCTTGACGAATGCCCTCCTGGTCTGACTCCATTTTGTGTTTTCTTAGAAGTTCTCAGCCCTCTACCCACCCTGCTCCTCCCAACAGTCACGTCTGCCTTGGCAACACACATGAGATTTGTTATCAGGGACAGCAGGACGGCTCAGTAGGTAGAGGGAGCTAGCAAGCTTTGTTGGATCCCAGAGGAGGGAGAAAATCAACTTCCACATAAACACTGCAGTACCCACACATATAAAATAATAAATGTTAATATTTTATCTTACATGTCCCAGAATTTTTATAAACTAAACTACTTGGCTGAAGAATTTTACTCATCTTTTAACAAACTAAACATCCTTTAGTTTGTAGATTATTTGATAAGGGAATATTAGAGATAATATAGAAATGTTACAATGAAAGAGATCCATTATTATAACTCATGATTATTCAATCTGGAAAACTTACATATTAGTCTAAGACTTGAGGATTGACTTTAGCTATATGAATTTGTAAGACATACCATACTTTATATCTTTTTGTGACCATATTACAAATAGTTTAAATTATGTTGTAGTTGTCCTGTTTAAAAAGCTTCAGGGAAGGAAAAAGAAGTAGGTCCACCTTATAAGTTTCGAGCCTGTCTTGTTCTCTGTTACCTCAAATGACACCCATTAACTCGGCTACAGAATAGACCAGGTAAAGTGGTAATTCAGAAATTTAAAGTATCACCTTTACAGCTATGCTGCCAATGGTTATTATGGTTAGCTGCATACTGACTTAAGGAGATAGAGGAGAAAAGGGAGAGTTCTTTTTAAACTCTGCTGGAAGGCTTTGAGTCCCAACAGTCAAGAAATTCAAAGTTTTCTCCATTCATATCTTCAATATGTACAATTGTACCTGGAATTATAGCAAATATTCAATAAACATTTAAAGAAATCTAAGCCATACATTCATACTAAAATAGAATGAAGCCGGGCGGTGGTGGCGCACGCCTTTAATCCCAGTACTTGGGAGGCAGAGGCAGGCGGATCTCTGTGAGTTCGAGACCATCCTGGTCTACAAGAGCTAGTTCCAGGACAGGCTCCAAAACCACAGAGAAACCCTGTCTCGAAAAACCAAAAAAAAAATAGAATGGAATGGAAAAGTATAAGAGACTGCCTCAAGAAAAGACTCAAATTGTAACTACTATTCGAATATTACCGAAGTCCCGAACAACATAGGACTGACTATACTTAAGAGAATCAAATGATCATGCCTAAGCATTCCTATCATAGACAGTACTTATTCAAAATCAACTAGTCTTCAACATGCAAACTGACAAACAGCAGATGCAAAAAAGATTTTTTTCAGGTTGTAGGAAGAGTTAAAAGTAGAAAGACTTCAGAAGTCTATAAAGCTAAGATAACCTGTAACAGCAATATTTGTCATTTCATCACATATTAAAACTTTCCTAGCCACTCTTCTAAACCCCAAGCACCTTATTAGGTACTAGAGATACAAACATGTATAAGTCTTACACACCAGAATATGATTAAAGTACAAAAATGTCTGAAGGAGAAAGTGTATAGACAATAGCAAAGAGTTCACCTTACTATTTCTTAAAGACTTACAACACTGCCCTGACCTTAATAACTCACTTCAACTCCTTATAAATACTGACAAAGAGGTAAAGATGTCCCTCTAGAAACAGCTTACTACTGAATTAGTCTACAAGGAAAATGAATGCATGTAATTACCAGTAACTCACGTAAATCAAAAGTTTTATCTTACTTTATTCAGAAAGATGTTTCTTTTCTTTTTTTTTTTTTCGAGACAGGGTTTCTCTGTGGCTTTGGAGCCTGTCCTGGAACTAGCTCTGTAGACCAGGCTGGTCTCGAACTCACAGAGATCCGCCTGCCTCTGCCTCCGAAGTGCTGGGATTAAAGGCGTGCGCCACCATCTTCTTAAAGAATGTTTTTCCTTGTCTTTGCAAGGTCTTGTGTAGCTCAGGCGAGCCTCCAACTAACACTGACCTTGAACTTGTCTTAAGTGCTAGGATTGTAAGTAGGGCCCCCCCACCCAGCTGAGAACATATGTAATAATACAAATATTCCCCATGAAGCATTAGGATAATGCATTTCTAATAAAACACTTGTTTTAAGAGAAATTACCTGATTTGTACTCATTTTCGGCACATTGACCTTCCACATCTGGGCTTCCCTGGAGATTGCCCTTTCCAATAGGAATGACAATCTCTGGTTTTCCAAAGGTCCTGGAAACTTCATGATATCCCTTTGGATCTGCCTGTCACCCAGCTTGATGTGGCTACCTAGTAAAATCAAATATAAATAATGTTCATTGCTTAATTACAGAATAAGTACAATATACACATTTATAAATGTTAGCATTTATTAAATAATTTATAAAACAAAATAAGAATGTTATGAGGCAGTATAGGATTTTATAGCTCTTTAAAATGCCATATGTTTAAGCTAGCAGTAATATTATATAAAACATCCTCACTTTAAATCTGAAATTCTAAAACCACCGACTTTTTATTTGAAATTCTTAGCAATAGTTGTCCCAAACCTTCTCTCTAAAAATAAAGTAAAACTACTAAGGGCCATTCCTTTTATTTATCATTTAAACATATTAAATATTACATTAACCATTTTAAGTTATGTAAGGGGGAACAAGACTGATTTAAGGGATTGTTATCCTATGTGTAATTAAGGCCTTCAGTAAAATGTTCAGATGTTATCAAGTGAAAAACAGAAAATATTTTTAGATGAGTGAAAAATAAAGACAGAAAACTTATAAGATGCAAAGAAAGCTGTGGGCATTAAGGGGAAGTTTAATTCCTGAAAATGCCTATATTAAAATATTCCAAATCATCTGCTTAACCTCCACCTAAAAAGATAACCTAAATCACATGTGGTGGTGAATGTACTCTCAGCACTTCCGAGGACCTGTGCTGTACAGCAAGAGCTGGTCTTAGAAAAAGAAAACAAAAATGGCAGGTAGTGGTGGCACACACCTTTAATCCCAGTGCTTGGGAGGCAGAGGCAGGCGAATCTCTGTGAGTTAAAGACCAGCCAGGTCCACAAGAGCTAGTTCCAGGACAGGTTCCGAAGCTACGGACAAACCCTGTCTCAAAACAAACAAAAACAAAGAACAAAGAAAAGAGAATATTTCCTTAAACATAAAACAAAAACAAATCCCACACTATAAACCAGGTCTGGTGGTGCACACTTGCAAACTTGGGAGATAGAGACAAGAGGATGAGAAGTTCAAAGTCATCCTTAGCTACATTGCAACTTTAAGGTCAGCTTGGGCTATTCAGATAATTATTTAATTACTGGAACAATGTGATGAAAAGGAGAAACAACGAACTCAATTGAGAATTAGTATAAAGAGGTACAGTTTAAATGTACTTCTAACTGAACTGGCTCCTGTATTGAGTAAGAAAAGGTATATTTTAAATGACACTACTAGATTAAGGAGATAAATGGAATGTTGACTATAAGTTAGTCTATATGCATCAAAATTAATTTACTAAAATTTAAAACTGTACTGTAACTCTGTAAGAGAATACTCCTACTCATAGGAGATACTGAGCCTTAGGAATAAAAGGTCCTAATATGTGCCACATACAAAGACAAAAAATGAGTATAATTCGGAAAAGGCATTTTTGCACTCCTAGTAAGGTAATCACAACACCAACTCTATTATTAACCCTGTGCGGACTGTTGGAGTCCAGTTCTTCCTTTTCTGAACAGGGATTATCTTATCTGCTATCCCCTCCTTACTGTATACACCAGAAATACTGGGTCATGGGTGATTCATGTCATCCATTGTTCATCCGACTTGCAGAGCCTTCTGCAGCTCCAATTCCTCCCGCTAAATTTGCTCTCAATGTATTAGCATCACGTTTTGGATTTGTGCAGGCACACCCCACCTTCCTTTACCAGCGCCTGGACATAATCCTACCTTTGCATTTAACTACGACCACTGCTTTTTCAACTAATCACGAGATTCTTGGCCACTAACAGTTTCCAGAATTTAGCACCGTGCCCAATAAATAGCAGCTTACACTTGTCAGGTGCTTATAAATCAACCCGCGATGGTTTGCTATTTGGCCAGCTATTTTGACCTAGATAATCCTCCATTTAAAGATGAACAAGCACATACTGGTAAGTTGAGTGCTCTTCATTTCTAAAGAAGTACAAACTCTTCGCTGCTAATCTTGACCCCTCCCTCCTAAAAAAAAAAAAAAAGGCAGGGTCTCACTAAGGTAGCCCTCGCGGTCCTGAGACTTGCTAGCTATACGAGCTGCTGTTCAAATGCTCAATGGCTCCTCCGTGAGGGTGAAGTAGAAGTATTTTACTTTGCTATTCTACGATCTCCAGTTGACCCATCTACCTGACACGTCCCGCTACTTTACCACAATGTTCAGCTTCTGTCTAAAAGATCTGCGGTGGAGCCGGTAGCAGAGGGCACTGAGCTCTTTAAAAATTCGGCATTTTTCTGTCCTTTACGACGCCTTCTAGTATCCTCCACCAACCCAAGCCCTAGGTAACGTTATCCTCCCGCCTCCCGCATTCACTCTGCTTTGCCCCGTATATTATCTTCGTGCGGCCCCGCGGGATCGGTAGTCCCGAAGGGCGGGGGGTGTGTCCGCTTCTTTATTAGCCTGGCTCGCGGAGTCTGTTAACTGGCACCACAGTCGATAACGCACTGTGGCTACAAGTTACTTGGGGGACAGAAACACCGGGCTGAAAGAAATCCCACCCTGCACGGCCAGAGGTGTCGGGGGGGGGAGGGGGGAGCGTCCCCCAAGGTGCCCAGATAAGGCCCACAGAAGGACCGGTCCTAGAGGAGCGGCGCGCGCCCCCGCGAGCTCCCCCTCCGGTGGCGCGCACGGTGGCCGCGCCGCCGCCCTCACCTTCTTCTCCTCCTCTTCCTCCTCCTCCTCCTCCCCGGCAGAGCTGTAGGCCTCACAGTGGTGACGCGGGGTCATCCGGGGACCCGTTACCACCTCATGATCCTCGGCGCGCGGCAGCGGGGCGCGCGGGACCAAGGGCCGGGCCGACTGAGGAGGGAGAAGAGGGCGAACCGGGCCGGCGGGCGCGGGCACTCGGGCGGGACGCACGGCTGCGGCCGAAGGGTCAGTCAGCGAACTAATTCCATGATGACCCTGGGCCCGAGGCCGCCGCCGCCGGTCCCACTCCTCCGACCGCCGCCGCTGGTGCCCGGGTGAGGAGGGGGCGCCCTCTCGCCATAGGGCGGCGGGGGCCGGGGAGAGGCGCGGGGTGAGGCCGGCTCTGCCCCTGCCCGGGGGAAGCGCCTCCGAGGGGAAATGGTGGAAGGGGGGGAAGGGGGAAAAAAAGAAAAGAAAAGGGGAAAGGGGAGAAAATAAGAAAAAGCGAGACAGAGGCGCTGGCGCGTCCGCTCGCGGGGAAGACTGGGGAGGGAGGGGCGAGCAAAAAGCGCCGGCCGCCTAGCTCCGCCCTCGCGGACTGATCTCGTCCGCGCGCGGCTGTAAACAACACCAGGGTTCTCCCTGCAACTTCCGGTGTCCCACGGACGCATAGAAGACTTTGAGCAAAGCTGAACCTCTGGAGAAGATCTATAGAAGGAGCTGGCATGGGTGAGATAGGAGGAAGTGCGTTTCGTGTGCACAAAGAGAAGGAAAGGTGCGAGGACTCGTTGATCTTAGGGAGCGGAAGAACCCTTCTTCTTCCGCGCGGTGACGTAAGCGGCTTGGTTAGCCGAGGAGGCGTGCAGCAGCCGGAGAGTGTGCTGCGCATGCGCCTCTATAAAGAAAGGCGTCCCTGGGCGCTAGCCTCAGGGAAGGGTTTCTGGGCGAGTGCCTAAGTCCAGACTAGAGTCTCCCAGTACTTTCCAACCCTGCTTGTCTCTAGAACTCCTAAGCGAACTTCCTGAACGGGGCTGGTGATATTTTGTGTAAAGATCACATTCTCTACTACTTTGCCAAAAAAAAAAAAAATTCTGTTGTACCCTTCATATTGACGATGATGGGCGTGGCTTTTTACTGGTCTGTGGGTGTTTGGGAGACTCTGAAGCACTTTAGAAATCAGAAAAACTAAGAGGATCATATTCTGGGTGCTTAAGGCCACTTTTTAAAACAGTAGATTTCGCTACCGACCGACGCCTTGGCATTGTGCCAAGGGAATTCTAGTCACCAACCAGTATGTCTAGGAAGTTTTATTCCTAGTGATAAAACGGATCCTGTTTTATCCTGTTTTATCAGGGTTCGTTTTATCGCTAGGTAATTAACGAATGTGAGATGTGTTTTATTAACTTGGAGTCCTTTTTACTCCAGTCGGTAGATTTTGCTTGTCTTATAAATGGTCCTATTTGCTAACGCTCTTAGCATATAGCTTTAGGAAAGGGGAAAACTGGAACTCAACCATTTATATAGTCACGTACTCATTTTACATCACTGAAAAAAAATGTGGACCAGGTTCTTACAAAACTGGGATTAGCTTGAAGACAGAGACGGGCCCCTGCCTTCAAGGAGTGTGCAGTTTAAGCACAGTGAATAGCCAGGGAACTAATTATCATGCTTGGAAAACGCCTAGTACACTGTCGTACTGTACAGCCATCCCCTCCCTAGAACAGAAGGTCATAGATGTCAGGAATCTCGTAGCCTTTGTTTTACGCTGCATCTCTGTGTTATATTGAGAAGATCTGACGACTGGCTGGATAAACGGGCGCCAGTAGCAGAAGTGTCAAGATGGAAAATTACAGGCTGCTTTGGAAACACCCTTAGCTGTTTGGGCTCCGTGAAGGTTTCTTTGTAGAAGTGAGTAAGAAGAGACTTGAAACCACTGGGCAAAGGAAAGTCCGAGCAAAGGAAGCAACGTGTGCAAAGGCTCATCTTCCTCTGAGACTCGACTGGGAGAAGGCTGAGGCCAGAGAGGAAGAGTCCACGGGAGACAGGTGAATAGGAAGCTCTGGAAGGATTTCAAGTAGGTTATATGTGTGCCCCGCACGTCTCCACCTCAGGCTTTTTCTGTATTGTTACCTGGTTTTTATTTTATATGACCCGTTGGGGTCCGGTGTCAGCTCAGACACTAAATTATCTCTCTGGACCAGACCCCAACATAAACTATCTCTCTCCCGTCCGGCATGGAGGTGCAGGAATAAATACACAACTCACGTGGTTTTATTGGGAGGGAGATTCTCAGAGATCCCTCATGAAATCCTGAGTTCATGTGCTGAAGAATTTCTCTCTTTATTCTCCAAACAGCCTTATATATCAAAACATAACCCGAGGGGGAAATCATTAGCATTCTGTCTCCAAGGTAAACAGGTGAATGGCTTTTAGTCTCATCCACAACTGCCTGGGCTTTCTGTCGGTCTTCCTGGTCAGTATCTAGCTCTGTCACATAGGCTGAATTAGCACTTCTTTTAAGGCATCCTCCAAATTACAAAGAAAGGAGCAGAACAGTATCCTGACCTTTTGTTAGGGTAGCGACAGCCTGTCTTAAGGGTATGTGACCACTTCAGGCAGGTGGATCTCTGTGAGTTCAAGTCCAGCCTGGTTTACAGAGTGAGTTTCAAGACAGCCAGAGCTACACAGAGAAACCCTGTCTCGAAAAGGGGGAGGGGTGGAAGGAAAGAAAGAAAAAGAAAACAAACAGGCTAAGGGATACCAATAAAATAATATTCAACAAAAACTAACGTATCTGAATATGGCAAAACAAACAGAAAAGAACCCAAGCAAAGGCACAGGAAACAGAGGCAGACTCATTTGCACACTCAGGAATCCCATAAAAACATAAAACTGGAAGCCATAACATACATACAAAGGAGAGAGAGAATATATATAAAATAAAGAAGAAAAGATCTGGGCATGCGGCTTACCCTGAAGACTAGTGTATTTCCCCATTAAGACTTCTTTGGAGAAAACTTAAATTTCCCTTTGCAAGTGGTGGTCAATTGTTGGTAGCTCTGGGTTGGGGCTGGAACATGTGTCCATGTGTCCGCTTCTCTTTTCAGCTCTAAGAGCCCCCGTCTGGTGCGGACCTGTGCATGCTGCCTCGGCCGCAGAGGTTCTGTGTACGCATTGACCCTGTTGCTCCAGAGACCTTTGTTCCCTCTCGGCTCTGGCTCTTCCAGCTCCTTTTCTCTGGGGTTCCCTTAGGGGAGAAATCTGGAGCTTCATTTGGTGACAGGAGGTGCCTAAATGGGGCTCTGTCTCCCCAATTATTTTGCAATTTCATTTAGATAACCTTCATGCATGTATATTTTGTAGGACGATTCTACGGTATTGTTTCCATACTACCTCTCAAATGGCCTCTAATTTTAGCTGTTTCTCTTCACGTTCCCTCCCTTGTCATCCTCCTCTCTCCCACACCCCGCTTGATCGTCTCGTTCCAGTCTCCCCATCTGTCCTATTTCCATTTACTAGGGAGATCTGTCTGTCTTCTTAGCCCCCCATCTGTTACTCTGTATCTAATCTCTGTGGTTCTATGGATTGTAGCTTGGTTATTATTGACTTAATGGATAATATTCATATATAATTGAATACATATTTTTCATATTTGTCATTCTGGGTCTGAATTACCTCACTCAGGGTGATTTTTTCTAGTTCCATCCATTTACCTGTGAATTTCATGATTTCATTTTTGTAACAGCTGAATAATATTCTATTGTGTAAATGTACCACATTTTCTTTTATCTATTCATTTGTTGAGGGAAATCAAGGTTGTTTCCAATATTTGGCTATTATGAATGGAGCAGCAGTGACCATGGTTGAACAAGTACCTCTGTGGTAGGATGAGACATCCTTTGGGTATATGGTCAAGAGTGGTATAGCTGGCTCTTGAGATGAATTCATTACCATCTTCCTGAGGAACCTTCATGCTGATTTTCATAGTGCAAGCCATTTAATCCTGAATGACTGGGATTCCCTGTCTCCTTTGTCGTGAATGAGCTTTTTACATGAAGTTTTCATGAGACAGTTTATGAAGGTACCATCATATAGGAGAAAGAGTGAGAAGAAGAGAAACCATGGATACCATTGCAATCACTTATCTGTAGGATCTACCTGCTGTTTCCACCCAACTGTCCAGAGACAGAATGTACCAGTAAACTTCCCAAGCCAACTACTATGACGTCAGGAAAGAGGAAGCACCCATTAAACAAATAACATAAAGATCTTTTAATGCCTATGAAATGGAAAGAAGGGTGTGGAGGAGGTGTCAAAATCAAACTGCTGGGGAAGAGGTGGAGAGTCAATCAGAATGAAATATGATGCCGTAAGGAGGGCTGGAGACATGGCTCAGTGGTTAAGGGCATCGACTATTCTTGCCGAGAGTTGGGCTTTCGTTGTCAGTGCATCCAGCTGTAACTCTGCTTCCAGGAGATCTGATCTTCTCTTCTGGCCTTCACAGACACAGGAAACTGAGGCAGAATGATCATAAGCTCAAGGTCTGCCTGACAACTTAGTGAAACCCTATCTCAAAGCAAATGTAAAAAGACTTCAGGGTGTATCAGGGTAGAGCAGCTGCCTAGCATGTGGGAGACCAACATCTAATCCTCAGCATTGAAAAGCACTCCTATCTGTGTTAATAACCACTTGGATTTTGAGGGAAAAATTACACACACACACACACACACACACACACACACACACATATTTATACACACATTGTCAAATCCCCTACTCTATAAGATAATGTTATTCCAGAATCTAAATTGCTTCCTGAATACTTGAAGATAATGTTGGATATTGAGGGAAGAAAATAAAATCAGGAGATATGTAGTGAGATGAATTGATCTTTATGCAAGAGAAGCTCTCCTCTTCCCCAAACATCAGATATTCTCTACCTTGTGTTTTGGAGATGGCCCCTGTTCCATTTTTATTGGGCCACGGAAACTTGACCTCTGTAATTCAGAAAGTTACAGCATCCATATATTAGGTAATGAATATTAAAAGACTGATTTGGATGCCAAGTCATTTTTTTTTCCTCCCAGAGTACCACTGAGCAGGTTTAGAACAGACTGCGTTTGACAGCTGTTCCCACGTTCCTCATATACCATGTTCCTCAATCTAGAAGGTTTAACTAAGATTGCAGAAACCGGATCTTACTTATCTGCATGAAAAAAAAGATATGTTAGTAGTAGTATTTTTAAAGCTTTTTAGATTGTATGTGTGTGTGTCTGTGTGTGTGTGTCTGTGTGTGTGTTTGTGTGTGTCTGTGTGTGTGTTTGTGTGTTTGTGTGTGTGTGTGTGTGTGTGTGTGTGTGTGTGTGTGCGCACATACACGCACTATGTATATGGGTACTCAAAGAGGCCAGAAGAGCTCACTGGATCCCTGGGGCTGAAGTTAGAGACAAATGTGAGTCACCTGATGTGGGTCCCAGGAACCAAACTTGGGTTCTCTAGAAGAACAAGAGGAGGTTCTAACCCCTGAGACATTTCTCCAGCCCCAGTATTATTTTTCAAAGGATATATTTATTTGAGATAGATATTTGAGAGCTTCATAACATATTTTACTCACACCTACCCCATAGCCCCTCCCACCAGATCTTTCTCCCAGCTTCAAATACTTTTTTCTTTAATCGCTGAGTAGAATTAGTGCTGAAGGTGCATGGGTAGAAGGCCATTCACTGGAGCGGGCAAGCTTCCTGAGGAAAACTGATGCATCCGTCTCCCAGCAGCCATTAGCTGCTAACTGCGCCTCAGTTAGGGTGCAGAGAGTTTTGTGAGCTCCTCCCCAAATCCATGTTGGAATCTTGACGGCCTTGATCTTTCTCGGGTTTCATGCATGCAGCCGCAGATGCTGTTAAGTTCTGTGTTCAGTGGGCCTGTCCAGTCAGGAAAACTGTCCCTCAGCAGCCCTTGCAACTTCCAGCTCCTCACAGTACATGGGACTTTTATGATCTGCTGTTTGCTTTTTTTCCTCCTAAGCTTACTTCCTGAGAAGGACCTGCAGAGGAACTGCGGGGAAGAAGGGGTTCCCAGAACGCCGCTCTCTTGCCAGAACAACGTCATTCAGTGTTGTGTGCCAACAAGCTAATGAAATTATGCTTTTCCAGTACAGTCTCCATGTCTGTGACTTCCAAGATTGGGCATCTTTTTTTCAAAGGGAAACTTAAGTGCCTTTCAATTTCAAGATCCAGAATACAAAAGACTTCCCAAGCCATTTCTTCATTCAACACAGAATGAGAGTGTGCTGGAGGTTTGTTCCGGCATCTGTCAGCTTCACAAGGCGTATTTCCTAGTGAAAACTGGTGCTGTTTAACCCTACGTGATTCAATAAACAAATATGCAAATATTTATTAAACATCAGCCATGAATGAGACCCTGGGATGAATTAAATGCTGGACCATAAAGAGGAGATAACAGCATAAACACCCTTTTTCTTTTTGGTAAATACATACTGGTTGTATTTTTAAAGGAAAATGGTGAGCTACTGAAAATATTCTGTGTAACAAAATTAGAAATCTCTGTATCTTGAATGAAGTTACCCATGAAGTCTGTGGCGGTTTGAATGAGCTTGCCCCTCAGAGACTCATACTGCTGCAGGCAAAATCTTTTTCAATGTTGATTTGGGTTTGTGGTCAATATTCTCCAGAATTTAACCAGATAAGAAAAAAGAGAAAATGCCCCAAAACTCATAGGCCAACTGATCATTACCCAGTGGTCCGTGTGAGATACTGTTGGCCAGAGTAGAGTCACTCACTTCTACTGTTTTTCTAGTAGCACAGTGCTGACTGAATGTGTCTGTCTCTCCCAAATTTTTATGCAAAAGCCAGATCCCGAAAGCAATGATATTTGGAAGTGTGGTCTTTGAAAAGTAATTCTGTCGAGAGAGCGGGCCCATCATGAATGAAATCAGCACCTCATAAGATGCATATGGAAAAGATGCTACCCCTCAGCCTTTCGAGGACCCCACCCAAAAGCGCTGGCTGTGAGCCAAGAGCGCTGTCCAGCTGGCACCAAGCTCTCAGATTTCCTGATCCCTGCAAACCAGATTTTCAGCTTTTAAGCTTTAATAGAGTTTGTTTCTGAAAACCCCTTTCCCAATGACTTCTTCAAAGAAAAAGTCAAAATACAATCACCGCTAAGAAACTGCTTCTTGTCAACTGTTTTGTGCATCTCCTCAAATCTCTTCTTTTATTGAACTCAAACTCATTCCTCTTGCCACATCAGGCATCTACTTAAGGACAGTCTTTTTCTTTCTTTCTTATTTTCTTTTCCTGAGACAAGGTTTCTCTGTGTATTCCTGGTTGTCCTGGAACTCTCTGTAGACCAAGCTGACCTAGAACTCACAGAGATCACCTGCCTATGCCTCCTGAGTGCTGGGATCAAAGTCATGCACCGTCGCATTTTTTTAAAAAAGGATCTCACTTAAGCTAGTAGACACTCGCCTCTTAAGACTTTTATTACCTACCCCTGATCTAAGTTCGCTATCCAGTGGTGTATCCATTATCTCCCTGTTCTGTACTCTTCTCATAAATTTCTGTTAGGTTCAGAATATATGTGAAGAGAACCTTCTCTGTCATGCTGACCTGGATCCAGTAGCTGTTATTTAGGATTCATACCCAGTTATCAGCAAAAAACACAAATACAAAGACCTCCAAAGGATGGCTCAATAACAGAGAATGGAGCTCCTCCACCTTGTTGTTTTGTCATTTTCAGGGAGTTGGCTTCATATTTATGACCCCAAATTGCTCTTCCAGCACATCCTCACTCTAGCTCACTAGCAGAGAAAAGAGTGAATGAAGCCCATTATACAGAAGTTGTGTACATCGCTCTTCCGTGTACATTCTGTTGACTCTGCAGTCTAGCTAGACTTGATACAGAAGTTGCGTCCATTGCTCTTGTGCGTACATTCTATTGACTCTCCAGTCTAGCTAGACTTGAGTTCCTCTTTATTAGTAGTGTAGAGATATGAGAGGACATTAGCAAATTCTACCACATACTAATGTAATACCTGTCTCTTATAAGTCAACTTTTTAAAGCGACAGCCAGCAGTTGGTGCTCTGGCTGGCACAGCACTTCCATCCTAGTTCCTTTGGAATTCTTCCTTGCTGGGAGCAGTGAGATGGAGAAAGTGAAACAGAGCTAGTTGGAGACAATACGTCATTGTTTTTAAATCTGATTTCAATCCACTGTGCAGAGGTATCCCTTTGCTGACCCTGAAAAAGTATAACCTCCGTCATATTTTGATCAATTATCAAAAAGTGAATATACATCAATAGAATAATACATTAAAGCTATATAAATTAAATTAACAAAAGTATATAATACATAGTAAGACCAGGAAATGAATCCCTTTCTCTGTAGCCAAAAATCCCATAGTTTTGAATGCCCTTCATTTTAAACTTTATTCTGTCAGTAGAATGTTTTCCTGTCTAGAAGTATCTCCTCCTCTACTCTAGGGGAATCAAAGCCAGGACCTTGTCCATACTAGGTATGCACTCTACCAATTACCTACATCCAAGGCCTCTCTTTTGGAATGTCTTCACCCCACATTATAACTGAACTTCCTACTTTTTTGAAGCTATAATCTTGAACTCTAACACTACATGAATTCACAGGAAACTGAGCATGTCCACATACAAGAAGAAGTGTGCTTCCTTCCTTAACGGCTCTGAAACTGTGGCTGATAAGTACACCGTTGTAGGCTGTTGATGGGAACCAAACTTTCACCTGAGCTCCATGGGTGCAGGTAGGCACCACAGGGAAGCTAATTTTAAAATACAGAATGCTATCTCAGAGGATGTGCCCATCTGACAACTACCTGTTCCCATGATCAGGTGGTCCTCATGTCTGCTTCTTTTTGGTCTCTCTTGTTGACTGAGGTTTCTGTCCTGCCTGGTTTCTGTCCTCCCACCAGGTCCCACAGCTGTTTAGTCCCAAAGAAATCGCACAGAGGTCTACATTAATCATAAACTGATTGGCCCATTAGCTCAGGCTTCTTATTAACTCTTATAACTTACACTAGCCCATTATTTTGATCTGTGTTAGCCACATGGCTCAGTACCTTGTTCAGCAAGGCAGTAGTCACATCTTGCTTGTTCTGTGTCTGGACAGGACTGCAGAGGCATGGGCTTCCTCCTTCCCTGAATTCTCCTGTTTTCCTTGCCCCGCCTCTACTTCCTGTCTGGTTGTCCTGCCTATACTTCCTGCCTGGCTACTGGCCAATCGGTGTTTATTTAAAACCTAATTGACAGAATATAGACGATTGTCCCATACCACTCTCTCATCCTTTCATGACCTCCCAACGCTTTGGGGATTCACTCACCCTTGTAGCTTTGATTTACCGTAGCAATGTGTGTCTCAGTACACCCATACTTCAGAGTACTGCACAGTAGAAACAGCCCTGAGCTCTGCCTTTTGGCTCAAATTCTCCCAAGGAAACATGTGGTGGACTCCCCCAGAGTCAGACATGTTCTCTTCCTTCAGTAATCATGAACTGACTGTGGATTGTGGGTAGGAGGATGCTGAAATATGCCATCATTGTCTTTTCCTCTCATCCCATCTACCCCCTTCACCTTTCCTTTCTTCTTCCTTCTTATTTGTTGTTTTTGAGAGAAAGTCTCACTATGTGGCCTAGGCTGGCTCAGTACTTTCTGTGTAACCCAGGCTGGTATTGAACTTGTGATCTTTCTTCCACAGCCTCCTACATGCTGATAGTTTACAGGCACCAGCCTGTTGTGTGATGTTTTACTCTTTGGACTCTTTTGTGGGGTGGCAATTACCTAGCTCCCAAATAAATCACACACAGAAGCTTATTCTTAGTTATGAATGCCCACCTAGCTTAGTAGGTAGAGCATGAAACTCTTAATCTCATGGTCATGGGTTTGAGCCCCATGTTTGGTGCCAAAATGTTATATGTTATTTTTGCTCTTTTGACTTTTTGGGGGTCCACCACCCAGCTCCCAAATTACTCACACACAGAGGCTTATTCATAGCTATGAATGCCTAGCCTTAGCTTGGCTTCATTCTTGCCAGCTTTTCTTAAATGATTTCGACTACCTTTTGCCTCTGGGCTTTTATTTTTCTCTTTTTCTATGTACCTTTCTTTGCTTCTTTCTTCATGGCTTGCTATGTAGCTGGGTGGCTGGTTCCTGATATCCTTCTCTCCTTGTTCTCTTGCTCCTCCTCCTCTCTTCTCCCAGATTCTCCTTCTGATTATACTCTCTCCCTGCTAGCCTATCCTTGATCCTGCCTTGCTATTGGGTGTTTAACTCTTTATTAGGGCCATTAGGTGTCTTATACAGGCACAGTAACACAGCTTCACAGAGTTAAAGGCATGTGCCACCACTGCTGCCTGGCTGAAACTATCCTTTCTTAAGATTTATTTTTATTAGCATGTGTGTGTGTGTGTGTGTGTGTATGCACATGGCACATGAGTGCAAGTGCCCACAGATGTCTGAGGTAGCAGATTGCCCTGGAGCTGGATATCAGGCGGCTGTAAGCCACCTATAAAGATGCTGGGAATTGAACTCAGACCTCAGGAAGAGCAGTGTATTCTCCTAACCACTGAGCCATTTCTCCAGCCCCCACAAAACTATCTTTTTTTTTTTTTTTGGTTTTTTTGAGACAGGGTCTCTCTGTAGCTTTGGAGCCTATCCTGGAACTCCCTTTGTAGACCAGGCTGGCCTCGAACTCACAGAGATCCGCCTGCCTCTGCCTCCCAAGTGCTGGGATTAAAGGCATGCGCCACCACCACCCGGCCCACAAAACTATCTTAAAACACGTATACACACACACCACCAAAATTCCAGATTGTGTATGTGAAACATGTCATCAAGCTGTAGTTTTATTTGTTTTGATTTTAAGTTACATGTATTTGTCTGTGTGTGGATGTGGGTATGCACGTGTGTATGCATATGTGTGTGCAGGTGCCATCCAAAGTCAGAGGCATCAGCTTCCTCCTGGAGCTGGAGTTACAGGCAGCTTTGAGTCACCTGACATGGCGCTGGGAACTGAGCGTGGGTCCTCTGCAAGAGCACACTGAGCATTCCTAACCGGAGCCATCTCTCCAGCCTGAACAAGCGGTCAAGCGGTATTTGTATTCCGCTATTTTAAAAACAGAACGAATACGCCAATGAAGAGGATAGCAGAAACTGCAAATGACAGTCATGAGAATCACAGTGTTGCACTGGATGTTCCTGTTGTTTGGAGGATAAAATGTCACCTCGATATCATTTTTCCATGTCATAAGGAATAGACATGAATAGTAAATGCAACTTAAAAGGATAGTGAGATTGATTTTTAAAAATTCCTAAAATTATCTTTTATAGCAATTCTAGAGACATTTTATAATATGCTTCTGATAATTGTATGATATGGATATAATAAAAATTTTAAAAATCAATTTGACTATCTGATTAGCTTTATATTATTATTTCTCATCTCATAGAAAGGTTTTTCAATGAGATGAATAGAGAAGGGTGACTTTTGGGACAGAAAAAGTCTTAAGAAAGCAAAAAAGGAACAAACAGCATGTTGGTCATTCCAGAATCGCTTTCCTAATAGAGTTAGAATGGATTTTCCCATCACACGGGGTTAGACACCTGACCCTCCCCTCCTGTCTGGAGCTGGCAAATCCATGTCTGTTGTTGCGTAAGAGTTCCTAAAGTGAGAGGCTTCATTCTGATTAGGTCTTGGCTACTACCGTCCAGTAATAGGACTCAGTCCAAAACAGTGTCCCTGAATTAAATGTATCTATATATGAATATATATGTAGAAGTGTATATATATATATATATACCCACATGAACACAGGATTTTCAGATAATATAAACTCTGGCTACTTAGGTAGAATTTTGTTTTGTTTTGTTTTAGCAAATTATGATTACACTAATTATTACTAATATGCATAAAACTTTAAAACTACAAATAGCATTTACATATATAAATTGTTTTGGAATAAAACAGTTGATAGAGTTTATTGAATTAAACCACTGAACTAATTTAACAGCATGAAATGGTGAAGCAAAAGCTCTATGAAATTTCTATATAGATGAAAATGTTTCTGAGTTAGGAAGGGGGTCCTGACTTCATAGTTTTGGGGAAATACCATGATAAAGATTTATGGGACCTCAGGAGTGGCAAAAATCCTATGCGAGAGTCATAGAATCATCACTGTTACTGATCCTTGGAGCCACAAGCTCTTGGGACATAAGCTTTGTGAGTTTTCTTTTAGATTTATTTAATTTTTATGTATACAGCATTCTGTCAGCATGTATGCCTGCAGGGCAGAAGAGGGCACCAGACCGCATTACAGATGGCTGGGAGCCACCATGTGGGTGCTGGGAATTGAGCTCAGGACCTCTGGAAAAACAGCCAGTGCTCTTAACCTCTGAGTCATCTCTCCAGCCCATTTTATGATTTCTATTATCAAGATTGGCCTCTCCTGAGCACCCTTCTGGGGTCTGGATTTCTCTGACCTTGGAAATAAAAGGCAGAGTTCAGGGTTGTGAATGAAAGATCATTTTCCAAGGAGTTGGGGAAGCATAAGGCTGCCAAGAATAGTGTTTGGTAAACCTGAACGTTCTTGGAACATAAACTAATTTTAGACATAAACCTTCCTAGTCCCAAAGGGAAAAAGAAAGTCTTTTTTACTTTATAAAAGGCCATTTTCTGCCAGAATGTTAGGAAACAGCTAAGCCCAAGCCCCGAGGCTCTGCTGCCCAATTGCCAACTTTTTCTAGAATGCTATCAGTGCCTTCCTGGCCCACTACCAACAGGCCACTCTCACCAATCTGATTTGAGCTCCACAGCAGGCCGCTTCTCCAATGAGTTGGTTCACCTGCCCCAGGTAAGTGATTGTGTCTCAAGGCAGTCCTTGGGACACAGAAAGCCTATTGTACCCAGTGAATGCAACCCTGTCATAGGCCTGCTTTAGTGCCTGTCATTAGACAAAATCATAGCTCTCTGCTTCCTGGGACGGTTTCTGCAAGGGTTTTTAAGCTGCAGTGTGTGATTTACCACCTTGTTAATCTTAGCTGCAGGCCTCAGCACATATGGCTGTGTTATTTAAACCGCTCTTAACCTTGTGTGTGTGTGTTTGCACTCTGTCAAAGTATTGTAAAACGTTCTAGGCACTTCAACCAAGTTTTGCCTCTTTTGGACGTGTTGGGTATTTATCCCTATATGTTTGTTGCTGTTACTTTAAGGCTTGGTTTGAAGCCCTGCTCTAGAGTGACCTGATTTGTCTTCTGAAACACACAAACTGAAGCACCCAGTGGGACTCACACAGAGAGGGGTTGAAGTCTGTCTGTGCAGAGAAGGGTTTTAGCAGCTGCTTTCTGGTAGCTAAGCACCTGGCCGCCTGAACTTGAGAACAAAGAAAACAAAGTTTAACAGCCGGGCAGACACCTGCAAGGTCAGTGGTGACAACAGTGGCCAGGGCTAGCTGGAAGCCAGAGAAAGTCAGAGATGGACAAAGGACAAAGGAAGGTTTCACACACCCCTAACTGGGTAGCTAATGAGCAGCATGTGGTTGGGCCAGGGGGCAAGCATAGAACTTGTGGGTCCCCATTGCTCGGTTCATGTTAGACCAGAGGACCTCACAGTCCAGCAGAAGCCTTAATCTTCGTCTGGTTCCTGTAATGAGTCCTATAAAACCCCAGAAACAAACCACTGCCGTGGGTTTTCCTCTCTTGGCCACCACTTGCATTCTCAGGAGTTTCTCTCTCTTTACCTTAATTTCTCTCAATAAATCTTCCTCTCCCTTTGCCTGCCCCCCCCCCATGTTCAGTCTTTAGTCTCCATCAGCATTAGAAAGCTGACTCAAGAGCCATTGTCTCAGGCTTCAACACACCTGGCTCAAACACACCTGGACTGGGAACACTGAATCTAGATGCAAACACACATCTCCTGTTTTATATCCACTAACTCATGTAACAATGGTTTTTGGTTTGTTTGTTTTTTTTTGAAATTTATGATTTCATAACTAATCATTAAAAGCGTCAGAACATAACTTAAAGCTACTTTGTAAAGTTCACCACAGGGTTCAGTGGTTTCAGGTATTTTCCACATCACAAGGAAAGGCAGTAGGAACCAGTCAAGTGTCAACTCTGGGAGTGACACTCTACCCAATGGTCAGTGCAGGGAGAACCCAGGTGTTTAGACCTCTGCCTGCAGTGCAACCTTCCCCCCGCCCCCCGGCCCCCTCACCCTGACAGTCAGCGTGGACATGGATGTCAGGTTCAAGCTGGAGCTCGTCTGAAAACAGCTCACAGAACTCAGTTTGGAGCACATTGCTATAAAGACCTTTTGCCCACAGGTTTCGGCTCTTGGAGATGTATGCTTGGTGATTACTAGGGCTAATCTGTCTGGGTACCCATCCTGTTTTAGGCATGGCCGCCAATAGATGTAGGAGAAACTGATACCAGGATTGTCCTTAGTGTTTTCAAATGGTAAAGAATGAGGTCAGGGCCGTCTGACCCTCTCAAGCCAAGGATTCATCGACAACGTGATCAGTCTACCAAGCAGGCCTGAGACCATGTTTCCATCTGCCTCACAAGTCCACTTCCTAAATTCTAGAATTTTTGCCTTCAACTCATGCCTCGGGGCGCTTTCTCCCACCCGCAGGACTCTAACCTGTGCCTGTAAAGACTGTAGGTCAGTATTATTTCAGCACTAGCTTGCCTTCGGAGTCTAGCTCCCCAAGTGTGACAAAATGAATAATCCTAGGACATTTTAAATAGAATGCAGTTTTACCTGAGAGTTCCCATTAATAACAATTACAATATCAATGACTAATATTTACTGTGCATTTACTTTTTTGCTGATGGCATGCTAAGTTCTTTCCACAGGAATTAATCATATCAAGCAGAGGAACACCACTAAGAAGCAATTCTACAGCTGGAAGAACTTAAGGCTTGAGCGCTCAAGTTCTCTCAGTACTGGTCACACTGGATCAGAAATGTCACTTGGAACCTCAAGTCGTGATTTCAGTTCTTCTGTTTTACAAACCCTTCAGTGTTGCTGGGCGGTGGTGGCGCATAGCCTTAATCCCAGCACTCAGAAGGCAGACTCGGGTGGATCTCTGTGAGTTCGAGACCAGCCTGGTCTACAGAACAAGTTCCAAGGACAGCCAAGGCTACACAGAGAATCCCTGTGTCAAAAAACAAAGGAACAAACAAACAAACAACCCCAGGGTGACTCCAGAAAGTGCTTCTATCCTTCATATCAAATCTGAGTTTTCATCTCTCTCTGCATTACACTGGGAGCGAGCCCTCTAATGTGCCATAAACACGCTGTGTGCCTTCTGTTTCTTTATATGTGTGGTTTCTCCCAGCAGCAGATCCAATTCTCATTTTTAAGGGAAGCTGTAGTTCCAGACCACAGTAAAACCTGCAGAAAAGGTTACAGTGCGCATGAATCTCCAATGTTCAAGTCTCTGGGAAATTGCTTCCCGTCTGAACCACACATTTGCACATTTATCCCAAAGTACTTTGAGTTCTTACTGAACTGTTTTTTTTTATATGTTTATTTATTATTTACTACAATATTCTATCTGTGTGTATGTCTGCAGGCCAGAAGAGGGCACCAGAC
>NC_022027.1:46185960-46198366 GCF_000317375.1 Microtus ochrogaster
TTCAAGTCTCTGGGAAATTGCTTCCCGTCTGAACCACACATTTGCACATTTATCCCAAAGTACTTCGAGTTCTTACTGAACTGTTAAATGTACAATTGTCATGTGTTCATCCCAGAAGAAACACGGGGTTCTCTTAGCACCAGATAACTGCACAAGTGCCAAGAATACAACAGCAACTAAGATTTTGTCTTTGTACTGAGAACTTAATTCAAGAGAGCAACAGACTCAGCTTTTATAGTATTCTGTGATTATTGTCAACACTGAAGCATTGTATTGCATAATGACGTGGCCCAAGTTTTGAAGTCACCCAGGTCTAAGTATTTTCTATTCTTTCCTAGATAACTGAGGATGATACCGCCTCCCCGAGGTTTGGTTCCCTCATTTGCAAAGTATAAATACTAACCATGTCTTGTGGTTAAGGTTCTTAACAACAACAGACAAGTATGAAGTCATTTGAGTGTGTCTGTTGTGCCATCAATAAGCGTCCCACCACATCTCAGCCTTCGAGCTGAGATCAAGTGTAGGTATATCCCTCCCCATTAAAGGGAGCATCTGCGTGTACATGTTTTTTTTTTATAAATTCTTCTGTGTGTGTTATGCATTCCTTAGAAGCCAGAGTGAGTGGTGTATGTGTGTGTGTGTTCAGTGGAAGCAGGAGACTGAAGTTGAATTCTTAGGGGAGGGTTGGGTTTGAGAAGAATGTGCCAAGTTGTTGTGATGTGGTTAGACCATAGGAAGAAGGGCTGGAGAGATGGTCAAGAGCCTCTACTGCTGTTGCAGGGGATCCAAGTTCACCAGAGGACAGGACTGCCTGTATCTCTAGCTCTAGGATGCTATGGATTCCTGTGCTCAAGAGTGCTTACCACACACTGACACACACGCATGCATATAATAAAAATGAAACCAGATCTTTGTTTAGTTTTGTTCTCTTTTTTGGTTTGTTTGGTTTTATTGTTGTTGTTTGGATTTTGTTTGCTTTGTTTTGTTGTTTTGAGATAAGTTTTCACTAGATAGCGCTGGCTGAGCTGGGATTCTCTCTATAGACCACACTGGTCTTGAACTTATAGAAATCCACGTGCCTCTGTGTTCCAAGTGCTGAGATCAAAGGTATTTAAGCTAAGGCCAGCTTAAAAAATATTTTTTAGAAGAATATAGAGAGCTGGCAAAATAGCTCAATGATTGAGCACTTGCTGTGCTTGCAGAGGACCTGGGTTCAAGTCCAAGTACCCACAAGGCAATTGCCTATAACCCCAGTTCCAGGGGATTTGATGGTCTCTTTTGGCCTCCACGGGTATCAGGCACACATGCAGTGCACATATATACACGCAGGCAAAACATTCATACACATAAAAAATAAGTGTTTTAGCTGGGCAGTGGTGGCCCACACATTTAATCATAGTACTTGGGAGGAAGAGGCCTCCCGGACTCTGTGAGTTCAAGACCAGCCTGGTCTACAAAGCGAGTGCCAGGACAGGTTCCAAAGCTACACAGAGAAACCCCGTCTCAAAAAGCAAACAAACAAACAAAAATGAAAAAGAATATGGAGAATTTCTAGTGAAATGAGTCTGAAAAAGTCACACAGGCATGCAGGGATGTGATAGAGAGCCCTGTGTCTAGTGTACAGACACAATTCTTCAAAGGCTTGGGTATTGAGCTAGGGATTTTCAAAGTCATGGCTTAGCAAATAATATTATTAAATTATGAAAGCTTGTTTTAGCCTACATGATTGTCATAGTTACCATTCCATGGACTAAAATGTTAATTTGTTTTAAATTACTTCTGAAGTTATGCCTTTGGGGCACTGGACACTCTCCTAATGCCACCACCGTGCTTCCAGGGCTCTGGAGCCCTCTGCAGCGTGATATGAATTCTCTCCTCCTGCTAGGGCCCTGCCAGGCCACCATTTATAAGGACTTCCTCCTCTTTCCACTTCCCTGAGACTCTGCCATCCTGGATGGGCTGCCAGTTCCTTCTCCTTTATCTCATACCATGGGACACCCATTTTGCTGGCTCCCAGTCTAATAGGTTTTTTTATTATTATTATTAATTGTTATTTTATTTTATTATATTGAGTTTCCCAGGCAGTGAATAATCGAATGGAAGGGACCATGAGAAGGAAAGAAGAGGAAGAAAAGAATATTTCAATTTTTTTTTTTTCGAGACAGGGTTTCTCTGTAGCTTTGGAGCCTGTCCAGGATCTAGCTCTTGTAGACCAGGCTGGCATCGAACTCACAGAGATCCATCTGCCTCTGCCTCCTGAGTGCTGGGATTAAAGGCGTGTGCCATCACTGCCCAGCTAAGTATTTCTATTTTTTTTTTAAGTTTTCTTTAGCTACATTCCCTTTTTGTACCCAAATGTTTAATTTAGAATTTTTTTCATGGTAGATTCCCAGAAATGGAATTACTAGATCTAATTTTATAAACCAACTTCTCTGAAGTTTTAGCTCAGCCAACAACATAACAAACTTGACATCTCTTTTCCGGGGAATAGTTTTGAGTATGATATCTATTTCTAAGAGAACTTATAAACTTCAGACGAAAGTGGAATATTGTCTTCTGTTGCTCTGAAGCTAGTGAGACTGAATACTTTTCTGTTTGTCTAGTAAGCCATTTTTAGCTTCTCGTTTATAAATTGTCTATTTTGATTGCTTGTGAAGTTAGGTATTTTCCTATTTAAAGTCATTTTTAATTTATTGGTTACAACTTGCCTATTTGTTCATTCACATTTTAGAATTTCTAAAATTGTTGGCACACTGTTGATGTAAACACTTAGAATACATTTACCATAAATAAGAAAGATTAGGTTTTAAATACATTTAGTTTCCTCTGGTAACTCCACATTTCTCTTCAGCTTTCTCTGTTTATAAAATCTCAGATAAATGCAAATTATGAGTGATATTACTCAAAGGAAACAAGTTTTTAACTTCTGAGCCATCACTCCAGTCCCCATATCTGGAGCTCAGAATAATATTAACATATTAGCCTCCTGACTTTCTTTTCTGTGTTTGAAAGAGTTTGAAGTTTTGCAACAGGGTTATTCTGTTAGCTCCTTCTGCTGCCTTTTATGTAAAATGCTTTATTAATTTTATATATTTTATAATCCTGCACTGATATTTTAGGGGACTTTATCTGGGGGGACAACTTAGACTTTTCTAGAAGGAACCGACCTGCATGTGTGCCCCATGGATCTCCCTGAACAATTTGTCAATCAGGGGATGTCTCTTGGCTCCCTGGGAACAAGCCCAACCTTAGATTATTTTAAACTAAATTCTAGGTCTGAAGGTTTAAGGCAGTGGCTCTCAACTGTCCTAACACTGAGACTCTTTAGTACAGTTCCTCATGTTGTGCTGATCTCAACAATAAAATTATTTTCATTTCTACTTCATAACTGTAATTTTGCTACTGTTATGAATCATAACGTAAATATCTGTGTTTTTCCGATGGTCTTGGGTGACTGCTGTGAAAGGGTTGTTTGATTCCCAAAGGGGCTGTTGTTATGGTTTAAATAAAATGCTGCAGGTCCCCAAGTGGCTGCAGCTGGCAGCGGTCCCAAGACCATACCGCAGGTCCCCAAAGTGGCAACAGGCAGCTGGCAGCGGGTCCCAAGAGCAGCTAATCCCAGGCAGACAAGGATGCCACAGTTCCGCAAGTGGCTGCAGTGGGCCACAAGGGGCAGTGAGTCCCAGGCAGGGAGCCACATGGTGGGTGAGAGACCTCAATGGGGCAGGCAGTCCCATGAGGAGAGACAAATGGATGAGCATTCCACAAGACCATGCTGCAGGTCTCTGAAGGTGGCTGGTCCTTGGCAGGGAGCCACGGGGTGGGTGAGAGACAGAGACATGGATAGGCACACCATGCAGAGTGAGGTTGGATATTTATTTAGTGAGTTATGGAGGGGAAAGGGGAGAAGAGGGGGGGAGAGAGAGAGAGAGAGAGAGAGAGAGAGAGAGAGAGAGAGAAACAGAGAGGGAGAAGGGAAGAAGTGGGGAGAAGGGAGATACAGAAGCTGCATCTTCAAGACAGACAAAAAAGAAAGGATTCAGGCTGGAGGAGGTGGGCGTGGCTTGTCTCTTAAAAGGACAGGACAGACCATTATAGTCATGACTCAGATTGAGAACCACTGGTTTAGGGGATGAACACCTTTTTGACACTTACTTAAAACTACAAATTCTCTGTTTCTGGAAAATTAAAAACAGCAAAATAAAAACACTAAAATTTTTTTTTTAATGTCTCACTGTGTAGCCCTGGCTAGCCTGGAACACATTATGTAGACCATACTGGCCTCACACAGGAATCTGCCTACCTGGAACTAACTATGCAGACCAGGCTAACCTCACACAGGAATCTGCCTGCCTCTAAGGAGATTAAGAGCATGGGACATTTGTACACTATGTGAAGATATATTGCTGCAACCAATAGCTAGGCAGGAGGTTTAGACAGGACTTCCGGGCAGAAGGAGCAGAAGTAAGATGAATCTAGGCACACAACAGTTGCCAGGATGGGTAATACGTGGTAGAAGGTAGATTAATAGATATGGGTTGATTTAAGTTATAAGAGCTAGTTAAAAACAAGCCTAAGCTAAGGTCAAGCTTTCATAATTAATAAGAAGTCTTTGTGTCATTATTTGTGAGCTAATGTTATGCCCAGATCACGGAGTCCTCCCCGCCCAAAACCAACTAGAAGACTAAGTCCTGTACGTAAAAGCAAAGAGCCTTTATTTTTACACAAGTCTTCAAACTTGGACTCTCCATGTGTAGACCACCTTGGCGGGTCACTCAGTCTAGGGTTGTAACCCGCCTGGCTGGTCAGTAATTCCAGGGTCCCTGAGAGGCGCTATCTGAAAGACATGGGCGGGAGAGAGGAAGAAGGCGATGCTCGATCATGCCCAACAGGTTCACATCCAGTATCTTTTCAAAATCCTCTTTGTTCATCCACTCACTGGGACCCGAGGGGATGGAGATGCCAGCATTGTTGAGCAGGGCCCAGAGTCCTGCTATCAGTGAGGCAGTCTCATCTTGCTTCCTCTGCCTCTGGGTGATGGCAGCAGAGTCAACACTTAGTTCTGAATGGGTTCTGGTAAGAGCCTGCAACTGTATATAGTCAGTTTCATTGCTCCAGTTATTTATCTGGGTCTCTGTTTCAATTTAGTTTGTTCTGTTCTGTGATGCATTTTAAAAAGATGTTTTGCATATTCTAAGTGGAATCTTGGTGACTTTCAGCAGGTGGCTTGGGCAGGATATATAATCATCATCTTGTCGGAAATAGATTCTGATGTGAGCTGAATTATACTCCCCCCCCCCCAATTCGCATGCTGAAGCTCTAGCTCCTGGTGTCTAAGGATGCGAGGGTAACTAGAGACGGTCTGGAAAGTAGCTATGAAGGTAAAATGAAATCATGGATCCAACAGGATTGATGTCTTCCTAGGAAAATTAGGATGCACGTGGGAAGAGAGGGCCAATCCTGTGGATAGGCATGGGTTAGATGGCATCTCTTCCATGTCTTGGTTAAAACTGGAGTTCTTGAGAGCAGGAGAAAGGGAAATATTAAAATCCAGAACGAGGGGGGGAGCCTGACATCCACCTCTAGCTAAGAAAGAAGGCACCAGGGGATGGAAGAAAGGATGCTCTAGAGCCTTCTGCAATGGCAAGATAACGCCCAGGCCTTGGGGAAAGCTTGGGTGCTGCTAAGCACTCTTGGGGCTTTCCCAGTCACCACCAGCTTGCAGCTCTTCGTGTGTAGGTGACATGGTACTGTTTGAAGAGGAAAGACTGGAGTGCTGTGGTTTTATACCTTCACACTCCAACCCCCTAACTCTACTGGCATGAAATTCTTTCTATGATAAAGATCAAGTCCTCTGCCTCACAATTTGGGCCAAGCTGCTAATAATCCTTGATTCCCAGCCCCCTCCCCATCTACCAAATTATCCATTTAATGGGTCAAACTGCCCACAATGCCATAGAGTTCAAAGCTTTCTGAGGAAATTCCTGGTTGTGGAATTCACTGAGACCCTCACTGTACCCGCATGTGTGTGTTTCTCAGAGAGAGAGAGAATCAGTTACTAATAAGAAACTGTCAGCAATTTGAGAATGAAGGTGTATATTGTGGGTTATCTGTTTACACTGTAAAGATGTGTCTGCCTAAGGGCACCTTCTGATTGGTTTAATAAGCTAAATGGCCAATAGCTAGGCAGGACTTCCAGGCAGAGAGAGAGAGAGAGAGAGAGAGAGAGAGAGAGAGAGAGAGAGAGAGAGACTGGGAGGAGGAATCTAGACCTGCAATTTTACCAGCAGACTCGGAGCAAGTAGGATGTGCTGTGCTAAGAAGAAGTAACCGAGCCACGTGCCAGAGTAGATTAAAAAACATAGGTAAAAGCTAGTTGGAAACAAGCCTAAGCTACAGCCAAGCTTTCATAATTAATAATAAGTCTCCAAGTTGGGCTGGAGAGATGGCTCAGATGTTAAGAGCACTGGCTGCTTTTCCAAAGGTCCTGAGTTCAATTCCCAGCAACCACATGGTGGCTCATAACTATCTGTAATGAGGTCTGGTGCCCTCTTCTGGACTGCAGGCATCCATGCAGGCAGAACACTGCATACATAATCAATAAATAAATCTTAAAAAATAAGTCTCCAGGTAATTATTTGCAGGCTGGCAATCCAACAAGAAGCTTACTACAGATATAGGCACCCAGGGGCAGGAGACTGGAGGAACAGAACAGGAGAGCCTGGGTTCTTTCATCCACTTGGACCTCTTCACCTTCCATGTTTGGCGAAACAGGAATGTGGGGGAGCCTTTTTAATTGAATTTTAGTTTTTGTGGTTGTCCTGAAATTCACTATGCAGATCAGACTGGCCTTGAACTCACAGAGATCCACTTACCTCTCCTCCCAAGTGCCGGGATTAAAGGCTTGTAACAACAGGTCCAAGTGAGAAAGATTTTTGAGCAGGTATTTTAGGGCCCATGGTGCCACCAAGGTCATAAAGTAGAATTGATGACGCTGATTTTGTTCCCTGTTTCCCTGTGCATGCCACGCACAACATCGATAAAGCTGATTTCCCTTAGAGTTTAGTGAATCTATGTCTCACAGAATGATTGCAATTAATCTCTCTAATTTCTCTCATTTATTCACTTTTTTTTTTCTTACAAGTCAGCAGTGCATATCTGGTATGATTTTCTCTCCCTCCCTCCCTCCCTGCTTTCATCACAGCTTCTCTTTGTGAAACTCAAGGCTTGTAGGGACATAGAAGAAGAATAAATAAGAAACTCACATCTGCCCCCCCCCATCATTAGGAAAGACATCACTTCTGCCTCTGGTACCCTGAATAGAGTTTATCAAATGGCTCCAGCTTAGCTTTAAGGGAGGCTCCAGGAGTCTTCATTTGTGTCCTGGAAGGAGAGAATAAACCACATAAAAATCCCTAGGGAAAACTTACCACTTTTCAATGTCCCTTCCTGCCCAGCACCCACGTGCCCAACAGTCCCCACGCTTCCAGCTCATTCATTGTGGGTATCTACCTCAGTTAGGAAGATTGTTCCAGCAGGGAGCTCTCTGGTGCAGGTTAGGGACCAAGACAGGAGGGTTGGGTAGCGGGAATGATGTATGGGATGGAGCTAGGGAAGATTCTGTCGAGAGAGAAGCCAGCAAAAATCAACTGTCCTTTCCCAAAACCTATTTGCCATCTGGCTGTGCCAGGATGTGACAGATGGCGCAGAAGAGTTCTCCATCTGGCCCTGCCTCTGCCTAACAAGGGCAATGGTACAGTCCTCCTCAATGAATGTTATTTTTCTCACCTTTTCGGAGGTATGACTACCACACTATCTACACTGAAGGTCTATCATGTGATGATGTAACACATTTGTATGTTGGGAGATGATTGCCACAGCAAATTAGCATGTCCATTGTGGTGTGTGTGTCGAAAACCCTTAAGATCTGTTCTCTTAGCAAATCTACATGTGTTACTATCAATTATAGTCACCATATATGCATATGCATATATGCATATGTCTAATAATAATACTGTGATTAGGGACCCATCATTCACTCACCCCACACAAATGAAACTCTAGCTGCACAACACCCTGCTTCCCCACCCCCTGATGTTTGTAGCCACCAACAATGGTTTTTCTATGAGGAGCTTCTCTGAGACGAATTTTTCCAATTTCAAATGTGACATCACACGGTATTTTTACTTTTGTGACTCATGAACAGAATGTCCTCCAGGGCTGTCCAGGTTGTTGTGAAGGGTAAATTTTCCTCATTGTTTATTTTGAGCTGTCCTGAGACTCATTATGTACCCCAGGCTAGCCCTGAATACACAATGCTCTGGAACTGCAACCTCCCAAATCTAGAATTTCAGGGGTGAGGCATCATGCCAGACTTTCTCCCTTTTAAAGGATATAAAGAAAAGTTTTTTTGTAACTGAAGTAAAAAAAATTTACCATGTGTCTATATATGTATGTGACATTTTCTTGTATTCGTTTGTCAATGGATATTTAGGTTGTGTCGATTCTTAGCTATTGTGAGCAATGATGAAGTCAATAAGTGAGTGCAGATAATCTTCAAGATAGTGACGTTCAGGGCAGGTGAGATGGCTCGGTGGATCAGGGCACCTGTCACCAAGAAGGCAACCTGACTTCCACCCCTGGGGACCTGCAACTCCCAAAAGTTGTCCTCTGACTACCACATACACACCATGGCATGTGGGTGCCCACACACATACACAAAAAGTAAAGGGAAATGATTTTTTTTAAGATGGCTATTTCATTACCTTTGAATATCCACCCCAAAGTGGGATTGAAGGGCTGCACAGTAATTCTAATTTTATTATGTTTTCTGAGGCGTCTCCACATTTCCCACAATGGCTGCAAGGTCATTCCCATCAGTGGTGTGCTTTCTCTCAGCATCCTAATCAACCACGCTAGCCTTTGAATCTCGGTTGTTTTTCCTTTCTTTCCTTTTTCTCTGAGGGAGGGAGTCCTGGGGATTGAACCTAGGCACACACACGTAGGTCGATACTCTACCTCTCTACTGTAGCACCACCCTGAGCGGAGCATCTTCCTAAGGAGGGAGGTCTGAGTTCTATGCAGTCATCAAGAGAACAGGATGGAGCCGGGTGGTGGTGGCGCACGCCTGTAATCCCAGCACTCGGGAGGCAGAGGCAGGCGGATCTCTGTGAGTTCGAGGCCAGCCTGGTCTACCAAGGGAGTTCCAGGACAGGCTCCAAAGCTACAGATGTGAAACCCTGTCTCGAAAAACCAAAAAAAAAAAAAAAAAAAAAAAAAAAGAGAACAGGACGGTTTTGGAAACAGTGAGATTTATCCTCAGAGGTCTGTGGACTTTCTGTTTAGCTGTTTCCAAAACATCTGAGGCAGCTTTAGGACTCCCTGCCCCAGCCCAGCTCTGTCTCCCCCAAGGTCTCTCCACACACACATCACTGGTGCACTTACTGACATTCAGGGCACACTCTCACGTGCAAAGTCAGTTTGAATCGGTTTCCAAAGTTTCACCTCCTCTCCCCATGTGAAACCTTCCTCAGCTCTGGTGGAGCCCAGTGATGATTCATGAGATACATGCCTGCCATAACTTGTGGTCATACAAGCATTTACTAGTTAACCATTTAATCTAGATGTAGTTTATGAGCAAAGTTTTAATTAGGCAATTAATTCTATTAGAGGTTTGGGGCTTATATTCCCTATGCAAAAATATTTTTGTGCTTTCTTATGATTTAATGCCACCCGATACAGTTTAATACCACAGTATTTGGGGCAACTGTCTCTACTGCTCCAAAATAATAGAATTTCTTGTTCATAATTCAGCCCTTACCCTCACGCTGTGTGAACATATTTGGTGACCACAAATGGGGGAACAATATTGACCAGTCAGCTTCTCTGGAACTAGAAGAATATTAGATTCCAAGATCCTAGAAACATTCTCTGGGCTCTTATCTCAGGCAGATGCTTTAGATGGTTTCCACACACCGTGTTTAATATAAGAAGAAAGTTATGGGAAAAAATAGGGCCAGCAGGTTTGACCATCTGGTAAAGGTCTTGCCTCCAGGACTACCGACCTGAATTTCGTCCCAAAGAACGAAAATAGAGAAAGGATTTTAGCAAGTTGGCCTCTGACTGCCAAACATGTATCGTAGCATACAAGAGCCCACACATATATACAACATAAATGCATGAATGTTTTGGTTTCTCCAGACAGGGTTTCTCTCTGTAACAGCTCTGGCTGTCTTAAGACTCACTCTGTAGACCAGGTTGGCCTCGAACTCAGAGATCTGCCTGCCTCTGCCTCCCGAGTGCTGGGATTAAAGGCGTGCGCCACCACTTGACTAGATGAATGTTTTTCTAAAAGAGAAAGTTATGGAACTGGAGGATGTTGCATAGTTGCCTAGCACAGTTAGGCCTTGAGTTCAATCTCTAGCAATTACTATTTATTGTTCCTATTGTTATATAGTGTTGTTATATTATTAAATATTATATAAATTATTTGACATATTACTATTTTTGTTATTATCACAATTATTTATTGTAAATAAAATAATTTTGGAGGTCTCTGTAAACACCACAGGCAGCAGCATCAATCTGTTAGAGTCAAGAAGGCTGTTCTGTTCAACACATCCCAGTAGCTGGTGCTAGGTCAAACTTCAAGAATCTGACCCTGAGTAGTTTCTTTTAGGTATATTGAAGCGCAGAGCAATTTGGTGAAAAAATTTCCTGGCGATATTAACTCAATCCTGTGTCTAAGACAATGCTTAGGAAGGACATGGCTACATCAAAATCTTTGTAAAGTACAAGTAACCTCTTGCATAAAGGTGAGCTCTATAGATTAGCTGAGACAAACAAGCTCAAGATAGACTTGGAGGGGTGGCTCCAGTGTGGTCTGGGCTGCACAGATAGCACAAAGGTCAGCAAGTGATTGACTACATCCGTTCCCAGACTTGGGGTTGGGGGACAGGTTATACAAAACAACCTGTGTGTTTAACATTGCTTGTTCCCCTGATGCTTATCTGTGAACACAAGCACCTCTGTGCCTCCTACAAAATAATAAAAAGAAAACTATGAAAGGTCTCTAAATCTGAAGTAAAATGTGTGTCATCCACCGATTAATCTTCCAACACCACAGGCTCTGGGGTCTGGTGGCTTTCCCGTCACCCAGAACTAGAGAGAGGGCTTGCACCTCAGGATTCTCAAACTGCTGCTCCAACCACAAGACCACGCTTCCTTCCTGTCGCAACTGTGATGCAGAGAGACTATAAAGTGTACGCAGCCACTGAGGTTGTGAAGAGGAAGAGAGAGGAAAGGACGGCACTACTGCTCATAGGTACAAAATAAAATCTGAATTTAGATTGCTCTTGGAAGAAATTGCTCTGCAAATTTAATGGGTATTTCTTAATCTATAATTTGAAAGGATGAAGCAATTTATTAAAAACCAATCACCCCCTGGTAAAGGTGCTTGCCACACAGCTCCCAACTGCCTGAGCTGGATCCCTAGGACCTACCAATCACCAGGGGCCTCTCAGCTGGTAATGGTGCTTGCCACACAGCTCCCAACTGCCTGAGTTGATCCCTAGAACCTCTGTGGATGTGAGAGAATAGCAATGACTCCCCAAGTTATCCTCTGACCCCCACATTTCTGCCATTGGGTGTGCCTCCCCATCATACATGCAGAAGTAAATGAATCAAAATTTCAAAGATGCCGTTGACCAGGCACTTTGGTAAGTACCAGGAATACATAGAATATACCGAATATTTTTTTTTAAAAAAAAAAAATCACCTGTAAGAATGGCCAAGATCAAAACCACTGATGACAACTTATGCTGGAGAGGATGTGGGGTAAAGGGAACACTTCTGCATTGCTGGTGGGAATGTAAGCTGGTACAGCCCCTTTGAATGTCAGTGTGGCGATTTCTCAGAAAATTAGGAAACAATCTTCTTCAATACCCAGTAATACCACTTTTACATATATATCCAAACAATACTAAATCGTGTCACAAGGACATGTGTTTAACTGTGTTCACAGCAGCTTTGTTTGCCATAGCCAGAACCTGGAAACAACCTAAACGCCCTCGACTGAATAATGAATAAGAAAAATGTGGTACATTTACACAATGGAGTACTACACAGCAGAAAAAAATAACGATAGCTTGAATTTTGCAGGAAAATGGATGGCGCTAGAAAACATTTTGAGTGAGGTAAACCAGACACAAAAAGACAATTATCACATGTGCTCACTCATAGGTGGTTTTTAAACACAAAGCAAAGAAAACCAGCCTACAAACCATAATCTCAGAGAATTTAGACAACAATGCGGACACTAAGAGAGACTGACATAGATCTAATCTACATGGAAAGTAGAAAAAGACAAGATCTCCTCAGTAAATTTGGAGCATGGGAACCTTGTGGG
>NC_022027.1:46198756-46204969 GCF_000317375.1 Microtus ochrogaster
GCACTATTGGGAGGTGTGGCCTTGTGGAGGAAATATGTCACTGTGGGTGGAGGTGGCTTTGAGGTCTTATATATATGCCCAAGGCACACCCAGTATCTCAGGCCACTTCCTGTTGCCTATGAGTCTAGATGTAAAAACTCTCAGCTCCTTCTCCATGTCTGCCTGCACATTGCTTTGCTTCCCACCATAATGATAATGAACTAAACCTCTGAACTGGAGGCAAGTCACCCCAATTAAATGTTTTCCGTATAAGAGTGGCCATGGTCATGGTGTCTCTTCACAGCAAGAGAAACCCTGACCAAGACAGTCCCCTCTTCCACCCTAACCCTTACCAGACACTTACCCCTGCTCAGCTCACTCCTGTCTGACCTTCTTGTCACTTTTCCTGAATGGTATCCCCTTATAAAGAACAGTTATCAGAACCCCTTCCTCAGGCTCTGCATCTACAAAGCCCACCCTAAGACAAGTGCTGGGGCAAGTTCAGAGCCATCTTAGACATGTCAGTCATCCAGAAAGGGATCTGCATCAACTTTGGAATAGACGTTCAACACGACTAAGCTTCTGTGATGCCCCCTTCCATCTTCTTCATTCCTTCAGAGACTAAGCAATCAAGTTTTTCAGTGGCCTTTTAGTCAATATTTCCTGGCACCTATAGAGGTCTTTAACATAGCTGGTCAGGACACGCATCTATCTCAGCGGAGGTTATTACAAGAGTGCTGGCATTTGCATAATGCTGCTGTGTGGTCCTTCAAGGTCATTTCAGTCCATGAGCAAAAGTTGTCCGTCTTCTGTAAAGTCATTTTAACCAGTAAAACACTAGCAAATGTATATGCAGCTCCTGAGTTACTACTTACCCCTGCTTCTCCTGTGGTTGGGTAGAAAGGGATAGCATTGCTGAACAAACCTTTCCTGCTACCCATTCTCTCGCTGTTTATTATAAACTGGTCCCCACCAAGCAACTGTTTCTCTCCTCTGACTCTCCTATATGTCAAAGTCTAAACAATCCACCACATCTTAAATATTAATATAGTAGATTAATATAGTATATATTAGTATATATTAATATAGTATATAATAGTATAATAATACTAATATTAATATAGTAGATCAACTATCTGAGCGATCGCCTAAAAGATCTCTCACCTTCCACCCATCAAGAGAGATGATTTGGTTGGTTATCTGAAGCAAGATTTGATGGTAACTAAGAAACAGTAGCCCAACACTTGGGAGACTGAGGCAGGGGGATTGACAGTTTGAAATTGGTCTGGGATTCATAATGGGAACTGGTCTCAAAAACAATCAAATGAACAAACAAAAAGAAAACCAAAAGCAATGTTCAACTTTTTGCATGACGCTGTTCTAGACCTTGTAATATTGTTCTGTGTGCACAGTGGCCCTCTGGGTAATGACACCTTCTCTGAAGATGAGGAAAGAGAGGCACACAGCAATAAGCAACTTTCCTTAACTTTCTCTCAACTCTTCACTAAAGGATTTAGGATGAGGAGATCTGGTTAGAATCCTTAATCCAACCTTTAAGACACATGTTTTTTTTATTAAAAAGCCCAACTGGATCTTACAAGATGTTTATACAATTTCATTTTAAGAAACTGCAAAATCTTGAAAACCCATTTTAAAATAGTCCCCTTAAAACTTATTAAAAATTAAAATTGTTTATCAGTTAGAAGGTATTACACAAATTCAGATTCCTTAGAATCCTGCATGCCTGTCTTTGGCTTACAATGTTGTTTATTATACAAAAAAAAACCCATCATATATTGACTATAATGGGGAAACTCCGAGACAGCGTTACAGTGTGTCTAGAAAACAAGGCTGTACTGTCAGAATGAAAGCAGAAGCCCAAGGGTTACATGTCAGGAGAATATTGACAAGAGTACTTGCCGTAATGGAGTGTACCTCATGTATCCTTTCTATCGCTTCTTAAATTGGCCTGCGTTTGCTATTATAATCCCAAGAAGAAATTATAAATAATGGTTTTCTGCTTCCTACCCCCATAATAAGTTTCTCTGCAGTAAGCCAAATCAAGCAAAATTTAAAAAGTATAACAATGGGTTTACTGAGGAAAGCAACTCCAGATGGCTTCACTGGTCTCAGATAACAGGCCAGAGAAGTTCTGAGCAGTGGTGTCCTCTCTGACGCTTCTTTAGTTAATGCCTTAACTGATGCAACAAATAAAAATTTAAGAATAGAGCAATTCTAATTTTGAATGCTATAAATACTTTCAGATTTAAACTATATTCCCCAAAGTTTTTTGAGGTTACCAATAGTGTTTAAGAGTGTCAGACAGAAAATAAGTAGATAGATAGACAGACAGACAGACAGATATGTTATGTTGACTTCCATGGGAGGCCTTACCACTTCTGAATGGAGATGGAAGAGGGGGAGAGGAAACTGTGGTTGGTATGTAAAACTGAAAAATAAAAAAGACTGTCAGACAGACTAGGGATGCTTGCTTAGCACAGAGGAGGTCCAGAGGTCAATCCTCAGCACCACAAAGCAAGCAAAACAAAAGATGTGCAAACTAAGCACAGTGGTGCGCACCTTTAAATCCCAGGTGGGAGGCAGAGGCAGGTGGATCTCGGTGAGTTTGAGGCCAGCTGGTCAACGTAATGAGTTTCAGGACAGCTAGGGTTATGTAAAGAAACCTTGTCTCAAATCAAACAAACAAACAAACAAAAAACCCCAAACAGACATGCAAGGCAATGTGTGCTGGAGTTAGCAGGCATTGGCTTGTGAAGTCGAGCTCTGCATTTGATGACATCACAATATGTAGTTGGCCATTAAGAAAATGCTATTTTTTTTAAAGCCAATGTTCTCTAGGGATACCTGAACCTTTTAATTAAACACCTATGAAAATATCATCTCATAACAGAATGCTGACAAAACACTGGTGGGTACCTGCAGAGTTTACAAGATGAGTATTTAGAAATGTCTTCACTGGGGCTGGAAAGATGGCCCAGGGGTTAAGATCACTTGCTGCTCTGCATGATACTCTGAGTGTGGTTCCCAGCACTAACACTGAGTGCTAATGACCATCTCTGACTCCAGCTCCAAGGGATATGAGGCCTTCCCTGGCCTCCACCAGCATTGCACTCATGTGCACACACACAGACACACGCACGTGCACAAAAAAATTAAAAAGGATTTTACACACACACGCACATCTGCTTAGATGTGCGATGGCTGTGTTAGGAGTTGCCAATAGCACTGCACTGGAGAGGAAGTTCCAACTGTCAGGTCTGAAAGGAGACTCCATTTCCCCAAATCCCGAAGGTAGTCCGGGTTCAGCCTGGGCTGTAGGAGGATTTCTGGGGTTAGATAAAAGTCCGGTACTCCTCAGGAACTTGTGAAACTGGTTCCCCTCTACTGAAGAGAGTCATTCCCCTTATCACAGGCAGAGGGACAAATGGCTACCTGTGGTGTCTTTTGGCCCATGCTGGCCTCCAGACTCCTTCAGTATCGCACGTACCTGGTCCACATCTCAAGTCCATGAGAGCTAGCATCCTAGCCTTCTCACCTGCTCCGTCCTAAATTCCCTCCAGCTCAGGGCTTCACTCCCCCAGCTACTCATTGTAACCCTGCTATTTTAGATTCTCTCTCTCTCTCTTTCTATCTCTCTCTCTCCCCCCTCCCTCCCTCTCCTCCCTCTCTGTCCACTCTATTCCATAATAAATCCTCCCTCTGAACTATCCCATGGCTCTGTCACGTCATCAGTTTTTACACTGACCTGGACTACGGCTGGGCCAGAGGAGAGAGAGAAGCGTATGTAGGTATCTGTGTCCATCAGCATTTGCTCAGAGACCAAGACCACCCTCAGAGAATTTACAGGAGACAGTTTGCAAGGCCTGAAGTTGATATCTGTGTAACAAAAAGACCAAGGGGGGAAACACCAGGTTATTACAGAAGCATCAATTGCAGGAAGCAGCTGCCACTTTGAGGATAGAACAAGGAGAAGAGATTACAATAATTAAAGTTCAGAGACTTCAGCCAAGTCCTGGTGGAGCTGAAATTCAGACATCAGCAGATACGGCGGGTGCTGTGTCGGCCTGGAGACGCGGTCTCTGAAGGGGAGCAAAATGAAGATGGTTCTGAAAATATAGGAAAAACGACACACTGGATTAAGCTGCGGTATGGGAAGGGAAAAGCAGTGTCGTGGTGTGGAGATATGTAAGGTGCACAGGTTCCTATCAACACACTCCTACCCATGCCCCTGCAGACAACCCTAGTGAAACTGATTGGGGAAAGGCATGAAAGTAGATGGGGTTAGCTGGGAAGAAGAAAAGGATCGGGGGATCAGGCGGGGCACAAGAGAGGTAGTGAGGCCGGGCGGTGGTGGCGCACGCCTTTAATCCCAGTACTCGGGAGGCAGAGGCAGGCGGATCTCTGTGAGTTCGAGACCAGCCTGGTCTACAGAGCTAGTTCCAGGACAGGCTCCAAAGCCACAGAGAAACCCTGTCTCGAAAAACCAAAAAAAGAAAAAAAAAAAAAAAAAGAGAGGTAGTGAGTGAGTGTGGTCAAAATGCATTGTATACATGATGAAAATATCAACGGAAATGATTGTGTGGAATGAATGTGTCAATGAAATAGGTTTGTTTGGTTTGTTTGTTTTTTGAGACAGGGTTTCTCTGTAGCTTTGGAGCCTGTCCTGGAACTCCCTCTGTAGACCATGTTGGCCTCGAACTCAGAGGTCCACTTGCCTCTGCCTCCCTAAAACTGGGATTAAAGACATGTACCACCACCACCCAGCACAATGAAATATTTTTAAAAAGAAACAATGCTGGAGTAATGCTCAAAAACACACAAAAAAGGCAGAAATGAAACCTGTTTCGAGTCCTTCCCTCTTGTGGTCTTCTACCCCATGGGCAGTGCTGGCAAGGCAGACGCCTGTTTGGAAAGTTCTGGAGTGGCATACGAAAGTATCATGACATTTGTGAAGCTGAGAGATAATAGATCAGTAAATGACCATCTACACTCATCCAATCTCACCACCAACCAAAAGAACACCATTACCATCCAGCATTAGAATGAATGTTAATAACAGAATTACCATGATTCTATTATCCAAGCTGGGCATGTGTAGGCCCATATTTCTATGTGGTGTGGCAGCCAAGCTCTGAAGCCATAGGCCCCACCTGAGGTGGTCACGTAGCCCTGCAGACAGGCTGTCACTGCCCTAACAAAGGGTCAGGATGTTGTTGCTCCTTCCTTTGTAATTTGGAGGATGGCTTATAGAGATGCTGATTCAAGCCTACGTAACAGCTAGCATACACAGCAGACAGGTAGTTGTGGACGTGACTAAAAGCCATTCACCTGGTTACCTAGGAGACGGAATGCTAATGTATTTCCCCTAAGTTAAGTTTTGGGATAAAAACTGTTTGGAGAATAAACAAGAGGAATTCTTCAGGATGTGAACTTAGGACTTCATGAGGGACCACTGAGAAGCTCCCTCCCAATAAAGCCATGTGAGTTTTGTCTTTATTCCCGCACCTCCACGCCAGTAAAGAGAAAGATAGTTTATGTTGGGGTCTGGTAGAGAAATAATTGAAGGTCTGGGCTAGCACTAGACCCCGACAGGCATGGTGGTGAACGTCTTTAAGCACAGCACGAGGCATGCAGAGGCAGGTGGATCTCCATGAGATCAAGGCCAGCCTAGTTTACATAGTGCATTTGTAGGCCAGATAGGACTACATAGTGAGGTTCTGTTTTTTTGTTTTGTTTTATTTATTTTTTTATTTTAGTATGCTTGGCATGAATGAAGACATTTGTATCTTCTTCCAAACTGAGGAAACACAAAAGTGCTAGTAAGAAGCAATGTCTGAAGCCAGGTGGTGGTGGCGCACACCTTTAATCCCAGCACTCGGGAGGCAGAGGCAGGCAGATCTCTGTGAGTTTGAGGCCAGCCTGGTCTACAAGAGAGCTAGTTTCCAGGACAGGCTCCAAAGCTACAGAGAAACCCTGTCTCGAAACAAACGAACAAAACAATATGAAGCGATGTCTGGAAAGTGGTCCCTCCAACCCTCTCTGCATCGTGTCAGCCCCTCAGGTTCAGCCATAACCTCACCTCAGTTATCCTTCCACTGGAAACTGAATTGTAAAACGAACACTCAGAAGAACTTCTGTGGAATGACGAGGAGAGAGAAGAACATGAAAGACCCTACAGACCCCCTCCTCAAAACCCGCAGCTAGCATGCTCCC
>NC_022027.1:46205627-46217649 GCF_000317375.1 Microtus ochrogaster
TACACTAAGAACAGACAGAACGACAGCAGTCCTTTGTTTTTTCTGATCACAAGAGTATTGTTGATATTTGTGATTTCTGCTTCATTTGGCCCCAGGTAGGACTGCAGTAGAAGCTTTGCCTGGCAGTGTAATCAAGCCTTTGTACGGGAATATATGCGTATCTGGTTGTGTTGATTTTGTTTTTCACTGCTGTAGTTCTCCACTGAATTGCACTAATGTATACTGAACTAAAAAGCCCCTTTATAGAGTTCCCTGGCTTCAGACACACTGTTCTCTGCCATCTCCTGTGTTGCTGCAATTCACTTTGCCCTCAGTCATCTGGAGCAATCATCCCAGTCCATAATATAAAGAGCCAAAATAAAGATTATGTCATCTCAACCTCTAATTCAGTTGAGCCATTGTTGTGCCATCTGGCAAAAGCATCCTGCCCTCGTTCCCATGCCAGATGACAAAGCCACTGAGCCTGGCCATAGGTATCCTAAGGGGATTCATTCCCACCTCTACGCCAACTCTGCCACCGTGTTTTGCTTACAGAGGAGAGGACCATCACTGGTTGCTGATTCAAAGATCTTGTGTTAGAACTCCATCCCTCAACTGGAATTGCAAGTGAATTCCGAAGGTGATTCCACTAGTGCGTTAAGCCAGCTGCTCGAAGGAAAATGTGCCAAGACAAACCTCCATAGAAATGAGCCCATTGCTGCATTTCCTGCCTGTGGAGTGAGATATTTCATCAGGGGTAATCACAGATAGACGGGCATGATGGTGAGTCAGGCATTCTGAAAGTCCACAAATGGTGACACTTTGCAAAGATGTCACAAGGAAGGTGAGCAAATTTCTATCAGTCCTTAACTGAAGTATGGACAAGTGCCTCCTCGATCACTGGAGGCTCCACTGTAACCAGTGGCTGTAACCATGTTCTGGGACATGTTGCTAGTGTTGAGTCCGCTGTTGCCCCCTTAGGCACACATAAGCCCACAGTCTCTATTGTCAACCATTTTATACGCAGGACCACGGGCAAACCCTGGAGAAAGAAACATCTTGAAAATGAACAGCATGCCATGTTTTCTACCTGATTATTGACTCCCTTGTCTGCCGTGTATGTTCTTTGGAAGTGTTCACATGGATGACAAATGCTGTGTGCCCGTTTAGAGAGCTTCATCTTCACACTGCTCCCCCAGGCCTTTTATTAACCCGTGCTCTGAAAATTGTGTTCCCACTAAGTTCTTCCACACTCCTCCAAACTGTTGACAACTGCCCACAAAATAGAGAAAGCCCACAGTTATGGATGTCACCCAACAAAGGCAAAATGACCAACTCAATGCACCATTTAACGGGTCCCAAGGCATCCATGTGCAATTCTTCACAGTTGCTCACTCGGTTGCAGCAGCACGCTCGGCAGAATACCACCGGCTCTGTTACTGCTCTGTTGCTGTGGTAAAACGCCATGACCAGGAAGAAAGAGTTTATTTCGGTGCCAGGTAGATAAGAGTCCAAGTGGCAGGCATGGTGGCAGGAGCAGGAAGCAAGAGAATAAACTGGAAGCAGGTGAGGCTCTAAGATCTCAAGGCCCACCCCCAGTGATATACTGTCCTAGTCAGTGAAGAAACACTATGACCACGGCAACTCTTATAAAAGAAAGCATTTAAATCTCCTCTGCCAAAGCTGATAATCCAAAACATCTTTTTGAGTCTCAGGCAGACTTCTTGGACAAGGGCAAAAAGCAGCCTCATCCTTTGCCAAAATATCCCAAGAATGGTCTCTAGGCCACATACTAGTATTCTTCTTCCTTGAAACTTCTTGAGCCAGTCCCCCACAGTTAAAATAACCCTCGGCATCTCTGTCTTCCATGTTCCTGGGATGGCTTCTTAAATCCCGCTAAAAGTGTCCGATCACATTTCTAGCCCAAAGTTCCAAAGTGTTTTGTAACAGCAATATTCCAGTCTCTAGTGCCAACTTCCAGCTTAGTCAATGTTCTATTGCTGTAAAGAAACACCGGGACCAAGCAACTTTTATAAAGGAAAACATTTAATTGAGGTTGGCTTAGAGTTCAGAGATTTAGTCCGTTATCATCATGGCAAGAATCATGGCAGCATGTAGGCAGACATGATGCTGGCAAGATTGGATCAGCAATCAGCAAGAAAAAGGGACACTGGGCCTGACTTCAGCATTTAAAAGCCCAAATCCCACTCTCAGTGACACACTTCCTTCAACAAGGCCACACCTGCTCCAACAATACCACACTTCCTAGAGCTACTCCTGGTGGCTGAGAATTCAAATCTATGAGCCTATGGAGCCCATTTATTCAAACCATCACACATACTTCCTCCAGGCGGTCTATACCTCCTAACCTCCCTCCCTCCCAAACAGCATCCCCAACTGGAGACCCAGTGCTCAAACACCAGAGCCTATGGGAGACATTTCTCATTTAAACTACTACACTACCTATAAATCAGGACCTTCTTACACATCTTTACCAACTGGCAATTCAGAATAAATTCCTGGCCATGATGTAGCTCAGGGAGAAGAATGCTCATAGTATGCATGAAGCCTGGGGTTTGGTCTCTAGCACCACAGAACCCAGGCATCAGGACACTTGTCTGTAATCCCTGAACTCAGCGGGTGGAAATGGAAGGCTCAAAAGTTCAAGACTGACTTGGGCCTATACCCAAAGGATGCTCAATCATACCACAAGGACTCTTGCTCAACTGTGTTTACAGCAGTGTTATACACAATAGCCAGAACCTAGAAACATAATGGACTATTACTCAGCTGTGAAAACCAACTACATCAGGAAATTTGGAGGCAAATGGATGGAACTAGAAAGAACCATCCTGAGTGGGGTAACCCAGACCCAGAAAGACAAACATTGTATGTACTCATTCATAAGTGGATATTAGCTGTGAAATAAAGGATGACCATGCTACAAGGAAACCCACCGAGACAACTAACCTGGGCTCATAGGGGTTCACAGACACTGGACTGACAGCTCAGAAGCCTGCACGGGGCCAACCTTGACCCTCTATATATGTGTGACAGTTGTATAGCTTGATCTAATTGTGGGACTCCTAGCGATGGCAGCAGTCCCTAGCACTTTGGCTGGCTCGTGGGAACCTATTTCCCATACTGAGTTGCTTTATCAAGCCTTAATACAAGGGGAGGAACTTAGTCCTACCTCAGCTTGACATGCCATGCTTTGTTGACACACACAGGAGGCCTGCCCTTTTTTGAACAGAAACAGAGGAGGAGTGGATGGCATGGGGGGGGGGACAGGAAGGAGGTAGGGAGCAGGGTATAGGAGGAGAAGAGGGAGGGGAAAGTGCAGTTGGAATGAAAAATAAATAAATACTTTAATTAATAAAAAAGTTCAAGGGCTGGAGAGATGGCTCAGTGGTTAAGAGCATTGCCTGCTCTTCCAAAGGTCCTGAGTTCAATTCCCGGCAACCACATGGTGGCTCACAACCATCTGTAATGAGATCTGGTGCCCTCTTCTGGCCTGCAGACATACACACAGGCAGAATATTGTATACATAACAAATAAATAAATATTTTTAAAAAATGTTCAAGATTGCATCAGTGTGATGACTCAGTGAGTAAAGGTACTTGTTGCCTAATGATGTGAGCCTGACGACCTGGGTTCAATCCCTGGGACTTGCATAAAGGTGCAATGAGAGAACCCACTCCCGGAGTCGTCTCCTGTGGCCTGTGCACACACATACACAATAGTAACAAGTAAAACAAAAGTCCAAGGTCATCCTCAGATACACTGCCGGAATCTGTCTTCAAAATAAAGCAAAACTTAAAACAAACCAGAACTTCCCTCAGAGGTCATAGGTCCAGGTAGACAAAGAGCCAGGCTGGCATTGAAGAAGCTGAGTCACATGATTAGGTAATTTACCTGTGCCTTCTGTATCTACTGGATATCAAATTGTCATACACTATCTTGGATGCAGGTGTTTGCAGCCTTGTATATACGCACATGTGTGAGGGTGTACACGCATGCGTGTGGGTGTGCATGCAGAGGCCAGACCTTGATATTCTGTATCTTCCTCAATTACTCCCATCTTAGGTTTTGAGGCAGGGGCTCTCGCAGAATCTCAAGCTCATTGATTTGGCTTGGCCGGCTGGCCAGTGAGCCCCCAGGAACCCTCCTGTCTCTTTCCCCCCAGTTCTGAGATAACAGGTGCATGCCATTACAACCACATTTTAAAATGTGGGTGTTGGGGGTCTGAACTCACAGTTTCATGCTTGTACAGCAAGCGCTCTATCAACTGAGCATCCTTGTACCCATACACCATCCCCTTCTGTACCACTGCTGCTCAAGCACAGGTTGCTTCTGCACATACCCAGCCTTAAGTAGCTTTATTCATCCCTAGGGCAAAATGTCTGACAGAATAACTTGAGGAACAGTTTGAACTTGCTGTGTCAGAGACTCTGAAACAGTCTCCATGGATGCAGTCTCCCTGATGAGGCAGAAGAGCATTGTGTGGCCCGTGGCGTGAGTACAGGGAGGAAGCTGTTTATCTCACCATGGACAGGAAGTGAAGAAAGAGGAAGGAACCAGGGACAAGACGCTCACAAAGACCCATCCCCAGTCATCTGCTTCCTCCAGCTAGGTCATACATCCTAAAGACCAGCACTCTCCCAAACGGCACCGCGAACTGAGCACCTAGGCTTCTACACATGAGTCTGTGGGAGACATATGTATTCAAACTCCTAGTGGAAAACCGAGGTTATGTGTAGGGCTTTGGTATCAAAATCAAGGCAGAGCTGTTTCTGGAAGGGAGAACGGTTGTCTGCAGAAAGGGGAAACATTTGTCCCAAAGCCCTGAACTCAGCGCTGCAGTCTCAATTTGTTGCTTATCAATGACTTCATTAATTCATTTTATGTACTAGAGATGCTTCGAGTGCCATTGGGTCTGCTGGGTGCCAAATGGGAGCAGCTTAGACTCCAGGTTACCCTGCTGTAGGTTCCCTTAGAACCAGCAGCCTTACAAATTTCTAAATACTCAACAGTATCTGCGTATAATAAACAAATAGAACACATTTCCTCTAGAACCCCAATGGGGGGTTGGGGGAGTAGGCCAGTGGTAGAGCATATGAGAGGCTCTGGAATGCTGGCATCTCAGTATACAAAAAAACAAAACAAAACAAAAACAAAAAAAACCAAAGGCTCACCCTGTGCCTCTTCTTTAGTGGTAGAGCATGCATGCAGGGCACACAGCTTAACTCTTACTTGGGAAGAGATATCTTGAGATGCCCATATCATGTGACTCTCGGAAATTTCACCTAGATAACAGGCTCCCTGGGCTTTCTTATGGTTTATCTCCTGTGGTTCTCAGGTGTCCTTGTAACTGGCCTGAAATCACATGTCACTTCCTATGCAGGATCAGAGTAAAGAGATACAACGTTAGCAAGTGACATGGTGGACCATTGTGGTTTGATGAGGACCGCCGAGCTCTCATAAGCTCTGTAGACAGATTATGGGAGAAAGCAGGAGCACGTCAGCCTCATAAGTGACATCGGGTCATAGCAAATGCAAAATTCCATGGAAAAGGGAACTTCTGCACATAAAGAGCAGCGTAGAAAGTGATCGGCAGCCAGCAGTGTGTTCGGGAAGTAAGACCATACCTAGACGATGACTGCAGCTGTTGAGGTTCAGCCACAGAGTTGCTCTCCAAGGACCATCTGACTTCCGTGGAGGCCTAAGGGGGAAAAGCGAGTGAGATGTGGTAATTGTCAGTCTCCCTCCTGCCACATCTTTAAGTAGAGCTAATCCCTGCAGTTCCATTCGGACCTTGCTATGGTTTATCTCTAAAAATCTTAGGCAAGAATTTCCAGGGTCTTCTGCTTGACTCACTGCTACTCCTATGGTCCTTAGTGGGTGGAGACTCATTATGACAGTTGGGGACCATGCCCCTGTGAGCTATCCCACCTGAAAGAGAAGTACAGCGGGCTGTGTAGCCTCCAAGGCTGACACAGAACAGATTCTGGAGGCTGGAAACAATGTCGGTTACTAAAGTTACACGGATGAGACAATACTTAAATTTTGTTTTGAATATGTTGAAAAGTTATTGCAATTAACTTTTAATTTAATTTAATTAATGGTACTGAATTGATGAGTCTAAAGCCCAGGATCGATGTTTCTAACCCCTCCTCCACACTCCTTAGGCTCTTCTCTGTCACAGCATTTACTGTGTTCTGTTTCAGCGGCCTGTTTATTTATGTCCTTGATTTTTGAGCAGACTATAAAGGACTGTGCTCTGTGTGTGTGTGTGTGTGTGTGTGTGTGTGTGTGTGTGCGCGCGCGCGCGCACGTGCACTTGCATGTTTTTTTCTTTGCCAATGCCCTCACGCAGAAAATGCTTCCAGAAGATGCTCAGTGACATCTGCTATACTACTAAGAGAGTATTAGCTCCAGTCTGAACATTGGCCTCATGCCTCATACATCTCAATAAAGCTGTCTTTTAACAGTGGGAAAAACACTCTCCCAAGGGAAAATTGCAGTGGTTAGAGTCTATAATTAACTTATAAAGCATATGCTAATATGATATTTTTATATTGAAATATGATGTGATATAAACACATTTAGTTGTCTTGCATCCTCTACAGAAGGCTAAATCATTTACTGACACCATTTACAACTCCCAAAACTTAAAACTTGACCAATAATAATCATAGAACATTTATAAACATTTATCAACAGTGAGACAAAATATATGGATTACATGGTTTTTTCAAATGTGAAATTGATTATAACAACAAACTTATGTGTGAAAGAAAATAGAATATTTGCCCTGAAATAGAGCATAGGTATATATTTTGTAGCCATTAGAGTCAATTGATCGTGTTCCCTCAGTTACACTAACATCAGTAACACAACTGGTTGGGGTAAGATTAGAGCTGTCGTGATTCAGTGGCTTCTGAGTACTCACAGAGAAATAAAGTAATAACTACTTGGTTTACATTATTATGATTCTATGGCCACATATACACAATACATAAAAAAATTCTTTATTTTTTTTAATTGGATGTCATCTCTGTTGTTTTTTTTTTTAAATCACATAAAAGAGTAGCTTCATTCAGGGGTAGACTTGTCCTGTAGAGTTGTCTGGTTTCTCTGACACATGGGAGATCTGAATTCAGGTCATAAACAGCTTGGGGATGTCTGGCCTCAAGGGTTGTAAGAGCAAGTGAGTCCAGTGTGTGTGAGGTAACACTTGGCTCTTCTCCACGATGACCCACTTTGATGACTTCTCAGTACAACACGAAGAAAGACAAATGGGAGATGATGGCCAAGGCTGCCTGGTTGTAGAAATGGCTGATGAGAAAGTACAGAGCCCAGATTTGGAAGGACAAGGTGACAGACATGAAAACAAAAGAGAAGGAAATAGGTCATCCTGAAATGTCCTTCTGAGACACAAACAATGCCGATTCTTATCCCAACACTTCGTGAGTGTTGATCTTGGGCTTTGCAACAACACTCTTGGTGTGTGAAATCCATCTGTAGAGTTTGCATCTAGGTTGGTTCTCCCAGTTGCCTAATAAGGGCAAGGTTCAGTTTCCATTTTGGCTGCTGGACTCTATACAGAGAAAAAGGATCCGCTCCCGAGTTGTGGCTTGCATGGTTGCCAGTGTGGGTCTCTCCCAAGCACAGGTCACTGATCATACGGATAATTTGGGAGTTACCATTAGCAAGCCCTAACCACACACTCTATGCTTTAGTAATTCCTGTGAATTGTGTCATTCAGTCCTCGTGAAACTGCTATTTTTAGGTCAGAAAATGTGCTATGTGTGGTGGCACACATCCTTAATCCAGCACTCCGGAGGCTGAGGCAGGAGGATTGTGAGTTTGAATCTAGCCTGACCTGCATAGTGAGACTTGCTCAAGAGATGTTAAGGGGATTGGATGTACCTCACTTGGTAGAGCGCTGGCCTAGCACACATGGGACTTGTAACCCTGGGTTCCATCCCAGTACTGCATAAAGCAGATGTGGTTGGTGTTTGTGTATAATCCCAGTGTTTGGCAAGTGGACACCGGAGGATGAGAAGTTCAAAGTCACCTTTCTCTGCACAGGCACATAGGAAATTCACAGTCAGCCTTGAATGCTTGAGACCCTGTCTTAAAAAAAAAGAACAAGAGTTAAGTAATTTGCCCCATGAGTCACATAGATATTAGAAATAAAGCTGAAATTCGAATACAAATGTTTAACACTTTATGGTCAACTAATTGCATTTGCATGCAAACATGTCCTTCAGCTCCCATAGTGTCTTCAAGATGGTCAGGAGTTATCTTAGACTTACAAACGAGGTAGGATGGGGATTGCTAGACCAGGAGTCAGGGCCAGTGCTGAAGGCCATGTTTCAGGCATTATTAGGCAGTCAGCATCAGGAGTATATGTATTTCTTGTGAACCCAAAGCCCATAGAGCACAAATAAAATTGTGGTTCCATAGGTGCCCTCTCTATTCAGGCCCCACAGAGCTAAGCCACTTCATTTTGCTTAATAAAATAAGAGCACAGGTGAAATATTATCAATGGAGCATATGTAATATCTTAAACACTGGATGAACATGGAAAATCACAAGATTGATTCTAGGAACTCATCCTAGAAAGAAAGGACTCTCTGCTACTAATTCCGTTGTTTTCCTTAAAAGTTAAGTTGAAAGTTCTAAGACATTTATTTGGAATGTACATTAGTTACTTTTCTACTGCTGTGCTAAAACAAACCCCAGGCCACTTACAGAAGCAAGGCTTTGTTTGGACTTTGTGGTTCCAGGCTGATAAGAGTCCATCAAGGGATGGAAGCGGCAGGCATGAGAGGTCCCAGCTTAAAGCAAGGATGCAGCAGGAAGAGAACACAGGGAATGGTACACAGCTTTGACTGCCCAAGACTGTGGGGGGCATGCAACATTCAAATCACTACTGTGTATATGTGTGTACATTCATCTACATGTATGAGCACATGTACATATGTGTCATGGCATGCCTGTGGATCAGAGGACAACTGGCAGGAGTTGGTTCTTTCCTTCCACTGTGTGGGTTCTGGGGATTGAACTCTGGTTGTCAGACTTGGTGGTAAGAGCCTTTATCCGCTGAGCCATGTGGTGCACCCTCCATCAGATGATCTAACTGGTGAAGAAAACTATTGAAAAGTAACTTTTTTTCCTGCCTCAAAATTACTAGATAACAAAGTACTTAGCTTCTTTGTTCACTATTGTAATGGTAACAATTTTAACTTTAATAATTACATATTTGATTAGTAAGGAAGGACTCTCATTTCTTAGAGCTGTAAGTTAAATTTATCTTGTGCTGATTGTTGAAATTGCACAAATATTCTTAAAAGTCACAAGGTTTGCCTTCAAGTTGCCTTGGCAAACAAATAGTTTGTATTTTAAAACAAAGCTGCTTTGAAGTTGGTCAAGAAGGTGGGAGGATGACAATCTATCGTAGATAGAGAAGATATATATTATAAGACTCTTAAATGATTCACTGAAGTGTGATTTTGCCTTGGCTGGGTACATATTTAAGCTTAACCTTAAATTAAATATGTTTAACTTGACTCATATAGAAATTTATAATTCAGAACTTTTAGTTGGTGGTTCTAATTGATAAGCATGTAAAACGGATTCTTATGTTCCCATGATAGAAGAGTCCACTCCCTCACATGAGAAATGTAAAGAAGTACACACATTCCTAACACAAGCATGTGCACATATGTATGCCATAATAAAGGTTCAGAATGCCTTTTTGGCTAAAGAAATGCTATTGAAGCTGGACATGGCTGAACATGCCTGCAACCCTTGAGCTGGACATGGCTGAACATGCCTGCAACCCCAGAGCTGGACATGGCTGAACATGCCTGCAATCCCTGAGCTGGACATGGCTGAACATGCCAGCAACCCCTGAGCTGGGGGATAAAGGCCGGAAAAGCCCAAGAACTCTCCACTCAGCCTACACCAAATGACAAGCTTCAGACTTTGCTGACTCTCATGGGAGGCCTTACACTTTCTGGGTGGATGGGGGGTGGGGGGAACAAGGTGGGGGGAGCAGAAGGAGGGGAGGGAGGAGGAACTGTGGTTGGTATGTGAAATGAATAGAAAGATTTAAAAAAAAATTGGCAAGCTTTGGTTCAGTGAGAGCCACTCTCAAGTTGATAAGGAGGAGCACAACAGAAAAGGACGCCTGACTTGTAGCATTTTTGCCTTCACATTGGGGGGGGCGGGGACATCGGACTTGTAGCATTTTCACAAGGCGTGAATGCACCAGCACACTCACATGCATGTTACATACATGTGTGTTCTCATACCCATAAATGCTGTATATCTGCTCCCTCTTTTTTAATAAACAGTATGCCTTATGATTTTTCATATAAAATATTCTTTTTAATTTATAAAATTTAATTTAAAATGAAGCCATCTTTGGACCTGTTATATGAACAGTTATTGTATGTTTACGGACAGCTGTGTTAGCTGAGGGTGGGAGGGCCTTGTAATCTTGGCAGTTTGAGGTGGAGTTGAATGTTTCAGGAGTTCAAGGTCAGCCTTGGCTATGAAGTGCGATTGAGGCCAGCCGACTTTGAATTTATGCAATATTTTCCTTTAAATCAGGGAAAGGGCTGGAAAATGTCTCCTGAGTGCCTGTTCTGTGTTCAGCTGCAGGTGTCTAAGAGCAGGACACAGAGGTGTACGCCATTCTAATCTTTCATTTTTAAGGATCATAAACTTCCTCCCTGCTGACCAGCTGTCACGGTACTGGAAGGGTCTAGGAAGATTGCTGGAGAAGAAACGAGAATACAACCCCAGTGTTCTCATTCAGAGCTGGGCATTACAACAAGATGTACCCACTGGTGAAATGGGAACATGGCTGCTGTCTGGACAGTGGCTTTCTGACTGGATTTGAGGCCTGCTCCCTAGAAGGGAATTCATGCTTCATACTGAAAACCTCATCAAAAGCCCATGGCTGGGGAGCTCATAGACCCTAGAGGGGAAACTGCTGTTGTCACTAGATGGGCATGTTGTCAAACTGCCATGTAAGTATTTATGTTTATACCCATAAATCAACACTGCTCTCAATCTTGATATTGGCATCTATATCTTGCCCCTCCCCAGGCTCAGGGAATGTCACAGAAGAGGAACTAGAAAGACTGAGGGCATTGGAGGATGGGGAGGAGTGCTGGGAAATGCTGTCTCCTGGACTCGTGGCTGTGGTCACCTGTACTAGATCTGTACAAGATGAAGCCAGCCAACAACACTCTAACAGAGTTGGGTAAGAAACTCAGCCAACACTCTTGGGGGGGGGGTTGGTCTCACGAAGCCCCACTCCTAACTGAGGAGCCACTGGCAGTTGAAGGCTGCTGGGGGAAGAGTTATCATTTTTTTCTTTGAGGATGTAACCACTGGTGGGTTTCCCATGCTCCACGCTGCCTGGAGAGATGAGTCAGCAGTTAAGAGTGAGTACAGCTCTTTCAGATGACGCAAATTCTGTTTTCCCAACACAGGGTCTCCTACACCCTTTTATGGCCTCTGCAGGCACACACACACGCACACACACACACACACACACACACACACACACACATTCATACACATATGTGTATAATTAAAAAATTAAAAACAACAGAGAAGGTGATTGGTTCCAGAAACCCTAGGGTCATCAAGGAGGATACATGGCAGCCTGTCAGTATGAATGATCTCAAGGAAATAAAACAGGAAGTTCTAGGAGAGGTTACAAAGCTACATGAAAAACCTGTCATGTGGGGTGGGGAAGACCACAAACAGCAAAGCCATCAAGCATAGTTCTGAGGTATAACATTTGCCTGACAAACACAAGGCTCTAGGATTGGTCACCATAAACTGAAACAAGTTAAGTAAAAGTCATTCAGTGAAAGAGTCAAACATAAAACTGTCTGGTTTTCAAACTCACGGTGAACTGTGAATGTATATACGTAAATCCCATTAAAATTATTTGCTTTAAAATGGTTAATTTTATAATGTGAATATCAATTAAAAAATCACTGCTTCCTA
>NC_022027.1:46217749-46237995 GCF_000317375.1 Microtus ochrogaster
AAAAAAAAAGGACATGAAATTAGGAGGGAGACTTATTGGTGGGGGTCTGGAGAATGTTGTAGGGGGCTATGGGAGTAGATATTATAAAATATTATGTATATGTTATGAAATTCTCAAAAAATATAATAAAAAATCACACACACACACACACACATACAAGAAGAGAGAACAGAAAATTTTAGCACAATAACATTAACTGAATAGATTGTTTTCAGGTGACTTTTTTCTTTTCATATATTTTGGTAATGTAATTTTAGTACTTTCATAATTTAAAATGTAATTCATTTATAGGAAATAACAATATTTTGACTTAGCCTAGCTGTATCCAGCATCATGAATTACATAAGTCTGTGGGAAGCACAAGCTCTAGGAAAGAACATTCTGAAGGTGGAAGTTCTGCCAGTGTGGATGCTTGGGTGACTTGGAGAGTGTTGGTTTGTTTTGGGGGAGGAAGTGGCTTCTGCCTAAAATGAATGCACATTTTGAGTTGAAGAGGGAAGACCCACGGTAGAAGCAGTATTTTAGAAGTAGTCAAATATCTTTTCTGAAGCTGTCTGCAGGTTTATCTGTCTCTCTTCCTTCCTGTCTCACTAACATACTTTGTAGACATGTCTATTTTTGTACAAATCCTGCAGTAATACTATTGCTTGTTGGCTCATCTTTTCCCTGTTGGCCTCTGAGCTCTGAGAATGGTAGAAACCAGAGTCACTTTGCGTCTTTGTTTCTACCAGAGACACACTGTGCCTAGAATAGGCTACACATTGCCCACATATTTCTTGTTAAGTGGAACAAATGACACAAAAAAGATTTTAAAATGCAGTGAAACACAAAGCTAGAGACAATTGAATATCTTAAAAATGAGATTTTCATGGATGATGAAGCCATGATTTTCTATTATATTTAATATAAAATAGAAAGGTAATATATTTCAATGTCCTCCAAAAGCGTAAAAGCAGGAGCCATGGCATGTCTCTGGGTAAAGGCACATGCTGCTAAGACTAATGACTGGAGCCCGGCGGTGGAAGGAGAGAGCCAGCTCTCTGGAAATCTTCTCTGACTGCCACACGCTTGCTGTGCTAAACACACACATGCATACAAACACACACACATGGTTTTTAAAAATTAAAACAACAACTTATGAACAGTGCATAACACGGCAGCAGTGAACTGGAGGTCTCTGGCTGCCACCTGCTCTATGGAGCCACTTTTGTCCTCTCTACTCTCTTAGCACTCAGTGAGTGGTGTAGAACTGAAGTTTGCTACTTTTAGCAATGGCTTATCAGAGGGTCTTAGACTCAGTGGAACCATGGTATGCAGATTCAGAGACAATGGCAGCAGAACTAGTCTTTGTCGGGCAATAGGAGGTTTGCTGAGTACAACCCTCTGTTATGAAGAACTGGAAAATGCTCCCCTGTCATAAGATAGCAAGCACTCAAAATGTCCACAAAAATAGTCCTTATTAGGACACATTGGAGGACAGTAGCAATATTGATACAATGCTCTTACAAGCTCTCTCAAATCCTTAGGCATCTCCCTCTGGGGAAGATGAGAGGGTCTCTTTCTTCTCCTACTGGTTTCACTGAGCTTGGAGTGGTGAAGATGGGCCACCACAGGCTTGCTGTGTCATTCTAGGTCAAGGGCAGTTAATTTAGATAGGCTTGCCATCTTGGGGTGGGTAATCTAAACTGTTGCAACCATTTTGAGTGACTTTAATATAAAATATAGCCAAATGGATCAAGGTTATGTTCAAATCCGATTTAATCTCTCTTCTTTTTTTTCTCCTTGAATACCAGGATAACTGAGTAACGGAAATAAGAAGTGTGAGCGCTTAGACTGTCTGGATTTGAATACAGGCTCCAACGCTGTCTCATAGTCAACCTTCCAAATGTCTATCTCTAGACAAAGCCTATTGCTTCTGTTTCTCTGGCAGACTAGTAATAACTCACAAGTATATTTTTTGAGTTGTATAAAAGGAAGAGATTTTAATTGCTGCAGCTGAGGCAGCTACCTTACTTCGTGTTCATGTTTTTGTTTGTTGGAAGATGTTTGAGGATTGATCACCAGTTCTTGAGTCAAGCTACAAGGGAGTTGAGTGGAAGACATCGCGTTTAAAAGTCAGTCTAGCTGAAGCAGGAAGCCTCAGGGTCAGTGAGAGACTGTCTCAGAATAAGGTGGAGTGATTGAGGAAGACTCACACTTTCAACCGCTGGCCTCCATATATGCATGCATGGGTGACCATGTGTACACCCCATACCCACCATACACACACATGCACACACACACACACACACCGCTATCACACACACCTCAGATACATACCACACCAACACCTCTCCCCCCCACCACACACACACACTCACATGCGCACGCGCACACAACACACTCACATGTGCACATGTGCACGCACATACACTCACACGCGTGCACACGCACGCGCGCACGCGCACACACACTTGAGAAATTATGGACTCCTAGTTTGACTGAACACATGCATGCTAGATAAGCACTCCATGACTGAGTTGGATCCCAAGCTCAAGCCCTCCTCTGTCATCATCTATAAGAGCTTCAATTAAAGAACTAAAAGACAATACACACAAAATGGGATATGAAATAAAAGTGATGAAAATGTATATGTTCAGATATTGAGAAAGATTTTTTTAATTGGAGAGGGGTGGAGGTAATTTTGGGTGGGAAGGGGTTTTTGAGACAGGGTTACTCTGTGCAGCTCTGGCTGTCCTGGAACTCATTCTGTAGATAAGACTGTTTTCAAACTCAGGGATCCACCTGCCCCTTCCTCCCAAGTGCTGGGGTTAAAGGCATGCGCCACCACCATATGGTTATGAAGAGTAAATTTTAAAGTAGTTTCTTCCCTTAAAGAGGGAAAGAAGTAAGAGAGATGTGGTGCTCACACTTGAAATCCCAGTGCTCAGGAGGCTGAGCCGATCCGATCCTGTGAGCCCCATTAGCCGATCCTGTGAGCCCCGTTAGCTCATCACTCAGCGCGGGCAACATAGCTAGACCTTATCTGGGAAAAAAAAGGAATAAAGAAAGAAAAAAATTCATAGTGGAATTAATTAATTAGGATCTTGGATTCTGTGGGAATTAATGAAGGAGAAGTCATCTGGGAAAAAAATAAAGAAATTTCTTGGTCGCTTGTTTTTCATGACGATGGTTGATGGTAACTATTTACGATCCAAGGTAAAGCTAATCAATCACAAAATGGAAAGCCGCATTCGGTACTCACCTGACTTTCTCTGAGAGCCATCACCATGCGTGTGGAAGTGGAAAGAGCACATGCCGAGTCCACATGGGGAAGTATTCTGGCCACTAGCCTCTCGTACTTGAGTCTCTGTCCACATCGGCCCTTGAACTTTAACTTGATTACCCAGTCCCAGCCACCATCTGACAGCAAGTTCCTAAGAGACAGTGAGTGAGGACCTCCCAGCTGAGCTCAGCTAATCCCCAGAGTCGGTGCCGGTGACTAGTGCTTTAATCCACAATGCTTGTTTGGGATTCTGTGCATTGCAGCACTAGATAGTGGGAACAGTAAATATGCGCCAGCGTTTGTAGATTTAAAAGTTGTCTAGATTCATCTCATGTTAAATAAATGCTAGCTATCATATGTACTTTTATATTTCTAAACTCTTTTTTTTTCTCCTTAAAGAAAGCCCCTTCAAATTATCAAGCTCCCCCCATATACCAGCTCTGGTTTTGCTCCTGTGGGCAGCCATAATTTCTTATTCATAATATGATTGAAAACTTAATATATGCAATTTAACAGATTTGTCAATCTTTAAGGCAATCTTTCTTGTTTGAAGTTGAGAAAGCCCTTCATTTGGAAAACACATTAACATGTTAACAAAAGCAAGATTTAAGCTTCCATTCTTTATTCATATCACTTTAAATGTCAGCTGCCTTCTCATCTGAGATCAAAACAAGAGGTTCTTATTTCTACAGACAGTGAAACTTCGTTGGAATACGATGATATATTCAACAGACAGCTCCTAAATGGTTCTTTGCTGAAAGTGGCAACTTTACATTGATGTGCTGTGATGTCAAGACAAAGCAGGAAATATTTGACTTACAATTTTCAGAACAAATGAAAAAGGAAGAAAGGAAAAATAAAAATAAAAAGGAAGATAGTAGAAAGAATTAAAAAAAGATGTTCTATAATGTACAGCATCTTAGAATAGAGTCTGGGTTGCTTAAAATGTAACTTTGGAAGCTGATCCGTGTCTTGAGTCTGTTGACTCAAGTTAGTTGAGAGACTGAGACTGTAGTTCAGGGAGAGGCTGGGAATCATATTGAGGCTCAGTCTCAGAATATTTGCTTTGGATCGATGCCTTATTCCGAGATAATCAGCTCTGATTGCAGGATATTCTGCTTTGGTCTTCTTTGCCAGTTTCCACATCAAGTCAAAGCCACTTTGTGTATGTCCGTTGGCTTGTAGCCTAACAGAAAGGGTTCCGATACTAAACATCAATGACAATAAACACCTGATATGAGTTTTGCTCAAGGCTAACTTACCTGTGAGCTAGCAGAAGTGGGAATGCAGACCCAGCTGTCTGGAAACACTGGACTTCTAACTGCTGGTCTCCAAGGTGTGGATGACTGCCACAATGCATGGCCTGGGCTCATCAGTATCAGAAATTGGCTGTGTTGTGGCTATCACCAATCCTTCCTGAGGTTAATGAGCACTTCCCCAGAAAGACTCAGCATCTGCAATTATTAACAGCGGCAATAGAATATAAACATGCTACGTTGTTGATGGCATCGCTAGACTCTTGCCTATAATAAAGTCAGAAAGGAGAGGGTATGGTTAATTCTGCCGAGGAATTGCTTGAGGAAAGGCACGGATGAGCTATTATGCAGATTATCTCAGTTTTTCCAGGTTCAGATTCAAAAATGAGCTCTTGGTTGAAAGAGCAGAATCACTTCAAGATGGCATCCTGGAATGGATTCTAACTTCCCTGTTTTTCTCTCTTCCTGGGACAGACATTCCTGTCTCCTTTGTGGCTTCTGCTAGCCAGAGTTAATCTAAATAGGAAGTTTGGGCTGTAACCACTTTCAGTGTAGAAAAGAGTTGGCCCTGGAGCCAGAGGAGCCAGACTCTGGGAAGAGAAGGGCAGACTCTTTAGCATGGGACCAGGGTCCTAAGGTTCCCTCTCCTTGCAGGGCTGCTTTCCCTCGGATTTCTTTGAGGTAAACCATGATTCCTTTGGGAAAGAGCATGAAAAACTTTATAGCATAGTGTGTAGACAAATTGCTTCCATGAACATTTGTATTTAAGTATTACATACAAAGTAGTCATAACTATCGCTTTCCCCCCCCCCTTTACATTAGAATGCTGAAGTTCAGGACCAAGTGAGATATTCGAGGTAACATCTCCAGTGAGTAGGCAAGCTGTAGCCCAAAGCCGTCCTGATTCCCGAATAGCACTTCTGCCTGAATGTAGTGACATTAGGACCAACCTAGCATCTTAGTTTATTTTTTTATTTCTGTATGCATTCATTAAATATTTATAGTATAGGGTTTGGAGATGGGCCTTGGGGTTTGAACACATGCAAGGCCTGTAGCACGAATAATAAAAAAACCTCAGAGACAGATACTGGGATTCAACCTGAAGATCAGAAAAGCAAAGCAGTCAAGCCATTACAGAGCTCTTACCTCTATGAAATCTTCAGACCGAAATAGAGCAAGTTCTTGTCTCTCATCCTGCCTTATATTCTTCCCTAGTGCTGGGATTAAAGGTGAGCACCACCACCACCCCAGACTGTATGGCTGACTAGTGTGGCTGCAGGGATTAAAGGTGTTGGCCACAACTGCCTGACTTGTATGACTGACTATTGTGGCTGTTTTGTGTTCTGATCTTCAAGCAAGCATTATTTGTTAAAATACAAATGAAATACCACTACAGAGGCCCTAGATTCAATCAGCAGCATCGCCAAAGACCTTCTCTGTGTCTGCTGAAGAAAAGGTTGAGATTTGCTCTTAGGGTCTCATGTACCATAGACTGGCCTCGGAATCATTATATAGGTAAAGATGATCACGGACCCCTGATCTTCCTGCCTCCCCACCTTGCTGAGTTCTGGGATTACAGGTATGTGCCACCTCTGCTGGTGCAAACCATTACTTCTGAGCAGAAAGATGATGTTGGAAAGCTGTGAGAATTCAGACGCCCTTCTTCAGTCTAGAGATCCTCAACTCTGACTTACTTAGTTAAGCCTTGAAACGGCCTTTGGTTTTCCTTCTGGTTAGAAGCTGGCTGTGAGTAGTCTGAAGGACACGTTTTTAGAATCAGGGGTGGGCTGAGTGCTGGCATTGTTCTTGTGTGGGTGCTGCTGCTGTTTCCTATGAAGTCTGAGCCCTTCAGTTCTATGTCAGGCCTTCAGATGGCCCACTGGGGAGAGTGCATCACCCAATCCTACTATCATAGAACTGATATGCCTCTCCAATGAGAAATCACTCTACATACTTAAAGATTAATAAAGGAAAAAAAATCCTTTATATGGCAAGTGACCGGCTCTGGCTACTGCTCAAAGAGGAGCCGGCCACAAATAGAAGAGTTTAACTAGCTTATATACACCCTAGGCTTAAGCCTTCCACACTTGCTGTCATCTTAAATCTCTTCCAGCTCGGGGTTACACACTGAACAATTTGAACAGAGACAGGAGACTGCAAGTCTGGCCACTTGTGCAGACGGGAGATTCACAAAGATATTGCCAGAATTATTTAAGTACACCAGGGCTGCTATTTTCAAACAGCTCTTACCCAGGTTCATCTTGCTCACTGGGCAGAAGAAGTATGCTTTTTCTGATAAGGGCACAGACTACGTAATGGTGGTTGTGACCCTGCCCTGTCCCCTTGAGCGGCCACCTAGAGGCCTGTTCTTTGATATGGGGTGGCCCTAATGGCCAGTGGAAAGTCTGGGTTGTCTCTTTTTGTTGTGGAAATAGAGCCTCACTGGAGGTCAATTTTGGTGAACAGGCATTAGCAGAAACTTTCTCAGCAACTGCAAAAGTCAAATATAGAACAAATTGTTCTTTCTCTCAGTTTCTACTCAGGACATTTCTGTCTTCCAGTCATATTGGAGGCAGCGTCCCTTAGAGAAATTCACGTTCTATAGCTCAGTATTTCCCAAGCAAGTTTATTAGTAAATCCTTCAGAGCATCAGTCGTCCTACCACAAGTTCCCCGTCACTCCCGCACTCCTATCCCCGTGCTGAACAAGACCAACATCTTACAATAAAGTTATTCCCCTCTCTCCTGTAAGTGCTGGAAGAGTTCCACTTTCTTATATCATATGGGTGATTGTCCAGGCGCACGCCCTTAATCTCTCTGCGGGTTCGAGGCCAGCCTGGTCTACAGAGCGAGTTCCAGGACAGCCAGGGCTACACAGAGAAACCCTGTCTCAAAAAACCAAAACCAAACGAAAAGAATTGCTCAGGAAAGGCCAAGATGAGCCCAATGGGTAAAGCCTGATCTGCACAGCAAGAATGTCTTGTCTGACTAACCGGTACCTACAGCTCAGGTGCAGCGACCAAGGTGATAAGGAAGAAACCAGTCTGCTGAAAGACCTATTTAAATATGAGAGAGAGAGAGAGAGAGAGAGAGAGAGAGAGAGAGAGAGAGAGAGAGAGAGAGAGACAGAGATTAACAAACAAAACTCAGCAAAGAGAAAGTTGGTCCCCTGGAATATCTTTAGAGGTTGTGTTGAGGAGAAGATGTAATTTTTCGGCCAGGGTTTTTATTGACTGCTGTCTTTTATATTAAAGAGCTGAATGAGACGTGGGAAGCGTGAGCAGTGAATTCACCATTATAAAATGTCTTACTCTAGAGGACTGTTCATATCATGTAAAGAAAATAGACTCTGGTGGTCCGAGCAAAGGAAAATTTCTAGATCTTTCTCTCTTCTTTTTCTTCTTTTCTTCCCCCCTCTGACTAGGTTTTATTCTGTAGCCCAGGTTAGCCTTGAATTCACAGCAGTCCCCCTGCCTCAGTCTTCCAAGTACTGGGTTTGCAGATGTGAGCCTTCACAGTTGGCTGGCTCTCTTCCTTTTTGTCTCATACAGTGTGTTATTTATAAAATCTCCTGCCACATACTTGTACACTTCCGCTTTCACATCACTTATCTTATATCCCAGGTTCCCTTTCTACCTTTGCCCTTCTGAAAAACAAAGAGATCCCAGGTCCCTCTCATGCTGGCTGTGATTCTGAGCTTTTCTCTAGTGGTGTGTTTTCATTTGGTTGCATCTTTCTTTCTGTGAACTCTGTTAGCTGAGCTTTTCCTTGGTTGTAAAATGCCTGCCTGAACTTTAATCTTAGTTTATTCTTCAAATGAGTTGCCCATTGCTGGGCATGTTTATTAGATGGACTTTCATCCATATGTATGCCACTAAAGTAATAATCTGCTTAAAAGATCAACCGTACCTTGAATAAAATTATGTAACATGTAAATCATTTATAATTTTATGCTAATTTTATTTTAGGTTCTAAAACCAAGAAGGCCACGCCTCTCTGAAACAGGCCGTGCTAGCCCTTTGGGGGACTCTTCCCTTGCTGCTCCAAACAGATGTCTGAGTCTAGTCCCAGCTACCACACAAAGCCATCTGTTCGCTGAACGCTTCAGCTGCTCTGGAGAGAGCGGCAGGGCTGTTAAAGCTGTACTGTGTGCCTTCTCACAGTTTACAAGCTCCAAAGTGCACAGAAAACACACACACGAGCAGAAACTCATTTCCGTGGGGCTAGTCATTTAGAACTCTTGAAGGTGCTCAGTGACCGACTTTCATGTTTGGTAGGAGATGGGGATCTGAGGAAGCAGAAAGTGAAAATACATATGTCTTATATAATAGATATAAATATATATGTAACATCTGTAAATGTTCTAGCCATGTGAAAGTTTGTCCTGCCTAAGGCATCTAGTTGGTTTGGTTTTTTGCTCTGCCTCAGGAGAGGTGTCACCTTAATAGCAACGCTAATTATAATAGACAATAAACGATAATTTATGGGCGACCAAGGACCAAGTGGCTATGGGAGCTTTCATTAAAAAACAAACAGCACAGCCACAACCTGTGGAAGCACGCTATAATAATCATTAGATATTTATATGCCCACATCACTGTGCAGTTTTTATTGAAAAGTCCCTCTTTGAACTTCTTATTATGGAAAAAATTTTCAGAGTACGCAATGCACTAGCAATTCTGCAACGCAACTTCTACCACCCACAGCCCAGCTTCAACAATTCAGCCGTGTGCCCAACTAGTTGAATCTAGCTTTTTATTTTTCCCCTAATCGGAAATCTTTTAGGCAAATGCCAAACCATCACAACACTTTCTGACGACTATTTCAGTAAGCATCTCGACATGTTATACTTGAACGCGCGTGTTATTGCAAAATACACCTGGGGTACAAATAAGACGCCTGAAATGCTCTTCTGCACTCGTGGAGACACAGTTACAGAGTTACGTGACCCTGGATGTTCGCGGGTGTGACCAGAGCAGTCGGCCTCCTGCCTAGACAGAGCTAGAAGCCCTAAGGCAGCTGTGGACCCCGGCACGTAACCGAGGGCCACAGATGCCACCCACCCAAGCATGCGCAATCCAGACCCCGAAGTTGCTAAGGCCCCCGAGGAAGATAAGAGATTCAGGATATGGCGAGAGCCAATCAGAGGACGCGATTGTTCATCAACCAGCCAATCCAGGATCGAGATTAAATCAAGGCCCCAGCGTCCAGCGTGCCCCACCCGTATCCAATCAGAGAGCAGGCAACTTTGGGCGGACTTTTCAAAACAGCGAAAACAAAACAAATCGGGGACCTTTAAAAGGTGTGATGCGTCAATAAACGGTCTCCTTCCGCCCTCCAACTGGCTCTCTCATCTTGGTCCCCTTCCGAATCCATCTCGGCGTGAGGCTGAAATCCAGGTTCCACTCTCCACCGCAGAACCTGGCTCGGCAAGGCTAAGAGGAACAGAGGCAGCTAAAAAAGGCCGGGCACGGAGGCTGGGAGCAGGGACTCTTTTCCAGCTCCATTGAGGAAGCGAGAGGATCCCTCCGCGCGGAGTCACGCGCCCCGCCCCTTGGGGGCGTCTCATACTGAAAACAAAAACAAGGGGTTTGCTCAGCTCGGGAGGCTGCGGTGGAGCCGGGAGGACGCGGCGGTGTGGGGCGGGCGCTGCGCCCCGCTGAGGAGCAGGATGCGGCCGGGGCTGTGAGGCCGGGCGGCGGCCGGGGAGATCGGATGCGGATCTCGGGGCACCGCTGAAGCGGCTGGTCCCCGACCTCGGAGACGGGTCCGGACGCCCCAGCCGCGCCGGTTCGCGACGCCGGGGCCGGCACGGTGAGTGGGCCTCCCGGGCGGCTCTGGATTTCGTGGTTACGGATCAGAATCGCGGCGGTGGAGTCCCCCGAAAGCTTCAGGGTCCCGCTTCGGGGTCTCCAGCTGCAGCTCAGGGACTGACAAGGGCTTCGGGGATGTTTTGAGGGATGGGTGGCCTCACTGGGGTTGACAGCCTCGGGGCTCGGCACCGTTGTTGAGGTATTGTGTTCAGTGCTCGGCGCAGGCCGACTGGACTCATGTCCGCCACCACAGCTAGGCGGGCCGCCGTGTCTTCAACGGTGGGCTTGTCTTAGTTGCAGAAACAGAGGGGGACAGCTTGGAGGTGGGCTCCGGGAGGGGGTGTCCCTGGGGCGGGGCTCACGGGGTGGGGCGGGGCTCCGGAGCCGCCTCCTTCCAGTTCTTTGTTCAGTCTCGAGACTCCCCCTCCCTTCTCGCCTATTGTGCAACGCTCCGCCCCAGAACCCGCTGTGGCTTCAGTTCTCGGGTCCCTTGCATTCCTCTAGGCAGAAGTCGCTCTTGTACTGTTCAGGTGATGCGGACAGTTGGGGCACATTACGCCCCTTGGACAGTTTTCCTATTTCCCAATACTGCCGGCCGGAGGGCTAATCTGACCCAGCCCTGGCCAGCGGAGGTGACCGAGATCCTTGTCCCATGCCACGCCTCCTTGGCTTTAGGGGAGGATTCTCCTGGGGCTTGAGAGACGTGACCGATCCCCTCACCCGGGTCTGGCTTGCGTGAGCTGGGGCGTCCCTAGCTGGAGGGCTAGTGGCCAACTCTTTCTTCTCTGCTCGCTCACTCCCTTCCTACGCGCATTGCATTCTTAACCGGCCACGGTGTGTTTGCTGCAGATGAAGGATTTGGGGGCCGAGCACTTGGCAGGTGGCGAAGGGGTTCAGCTTCTCGGATTGTTGAACTTCTATCTGGAACAAGAACAAAGATTTCAACCTCGAGAAAAAGGGTTGAGCTTGCTGGAGTCCACCCCAGAGGTAAGTTTGAGAATTGGTGGGACTTGGAGAAGGCAACTTCTTGCTTTCTCCGGTTATGTCAATAGTGAACTCTACAAAGTTAAATCCAAAAATGGCCTTCCTGTACCAAGAATAGCCTTAAACTGCACAAGGTTATGCTTTTGGTCTAAGTGGAAGTTATACCCAGTGCAGTGTAGAGGCAGGCGTTTCTTCAAATGGCGGGGGCCTCCTACGGAATACTTACGATAGGATCTTTAGTTATTATAGAAAACAAAAGCCATCAAAGAATTCTCTCTATTCCAAGGGAATTGAGTTCTGCTGGAACTGTCTGGAATGGGGCAACAAACATGTCACCTTATATTGAATTGCTAAAGCTCTTCTGTATTGGGTAATTTTTAAGAGCGGTGATTTATGTCTTATATCTGAAAGTACAGAGATAGCTTTAGGGAACTACTCATAAAATGTTGAAAACAACAGGGTGAGGTATAGTTTCTGGACCTGTGTATTCAATCTGAGAAAATAAACTTTGATTCTTGGTTTTTTAATTTCAGAATGATAACTCTTTATGTTCAAGATTGAGAAATGCCAAAGTCGAAGATTTAAGAAGTTTAACTAACTTTTTTGGATCTTGCACTGAAACATTTGTTCTGGCTGTCAATATTTTGGATAGATTCTTGGCTCTTATGAAGGTATTTAATCGTTTTTATAAACTCTACATTTTTTTCTTTGATATCTTTACTTTCAATTTTGTTTTTGTGAGACATGGTTTGTTTCTCTTGTGTAGCTCTGACTGTTCTGAAACTAGCTCTGTAGGCCATGCCCTGACCTCTATCTCAGAGACCTGCCTGCCTCCTCCCCCGCTTTTCCTCCCCCTTCCCCTCCCAAGGGCTGGTACTAAAGGTGTGTTCTACCACATCCCACAAATTTACATTTTTCAATATTCGGTGCCCAACACAGTGTCTAATGCACAGGGCTCAGTAATATTTGTCAGATAGATATAATAAAGCATCTGTCCATAAACTTAATCAGAATTGGGATGGTTCATGCCGGAGAGACTGCAAAATTGTATTTCTAGATCTTAAGTAAGGCTTTGCTGTAGTCTTAAATGTGTTCTCTTGAAAGACATTATGAAAGGAAGATCATCATGTTTTCAGTACCTAGTTTACAGGGGCTAGGGGAGGTGGAAGGTGAGAACTGATTAAAATTCGCCTTGTTAAAAAAAAATACCAGAATGATACTTGTTAACAGGCTTATAAAACTTCCCAAACGGACATAAGAGATGCTAGACTTTTTATAAAAAGAAAAAAAAAGTAAAATCCTGGCTTTTGGGGAGAGGTTTTAATATTTTCATTTTTCATCATGTTTTTCTTGGAGCCTGCATGTTTTTTAACACTGAAGCATGACAAACAGAATGTAACAGTATGTCCAACTTGACCTCTGCCTTCCTTGTAAGGCCTTTCAAAGTAGGGAGCCACGGTCTCTATTGACAGTCAGGAGCAACTGTTAAAAACTGTGGAAACTCTGGCCCATAGGATTGCTGTCAGCTGCAAGCTGCATCTATCCATGGCAGCTCTACATATGTCCCCCACACGGCATAGTCAGTCAATGGGGTGCAATCCTGGGCAAGATTGCATTATGTAATGGTTGAGCTTTGTCTAAAAAGAGCAGGTGCAGAATTGTCTTTCTTCATCCAAAGCAATAGAATGCTGTGTGGTGTGTGGATGGATGTTCGTGTGTTCAAAGGATTATTTGAGGGAAGATGTGCTATTCTGTTCTATTAAGTCTGAAATACAAAGCACAAGTCAGTGCTAGAAAGCAAGTTTTTGAGCCAGCTTTGGGATTATTTTTACATGCATTTAAATTTAATAATTGCTCATATAGCCAGTTTTTTCTTTTTAAAGAGAGGTGACAATGGTCTAAAATGTAAAAATAATTGCAGGTAAAGAAAGGCAAGTGCATGTAAGAGAGGCAGCCTGATGTTTGCTCAGGTGTCTGTGTGGCTACATCGAAGTGATGATCGTCAGGGTTCCCTTTGTTCTGTGTTTTAGGTGAAACCGAAGCACTTGTCTTGCATTGGAGTCTGTTGCTTTTTGCTGGCAGCTAGAATAGTGGAAGAGGAATGCAATGTCCCGCCCACTCACGATGTGATCCGGATCAGTCAGTGTAAATGCACAGCTTCTGACCTTGAACGGATGGAGAGAATCATCTCCGAGAAATTGCACTATGAGTTGGAAGCTACTACTGCCTTAAACTTTTTGCACTTGTACCATGCAATCCTATTCTGTCACACTTCAGAAAGGTGAGTGGGACTCGTGGACTGCTCCTGTGCCTCGAGCATCGCTTCAGCTTTCAGTAGGAAATTAGAGTGTCCAGAAATCGATGTTCTGACTCCCTCTGAACTTGCAGCTTGGATTTGAGTCCTTCAAACTCAAGTAACTTCTCTGAAGGTTTAATAACTCTTTCTCTGCTTTGTACAGGGAGGAAATACTGAGCCTCGATAAACTAGAAGCTCAACTGAAAGCTTGCAACTGCCGGCTTGTCTTTTCAAAAGCAAAAGTGAGGCTCGTTTTTCTTATGTACATTTTATTTTCTATTTCAAGTTTTTCCCTAATATGTGTGTCCATTTTTATTTATTTTATCTTATTTTTTTGTAGCCATCTGTATTAGCTCTGTGCCTTCTCAATTTGGAAATAGAAACAATAAAATCTGTTGAATTGCTGGAAATTCTCCTGCTTGTTAAAAAACATTTGAAGGTAAGTATCTTTAGGCCTGGTTTTCCTGGTGTCATAAATAATTTATATAATACCTTGTGAAATTCTCAGCATGTGTTCATTTTTCTTGTGTGTCATCTGTTCTCATTCTCAAAGTACCACTTTGACTCAGACATTATTAAGCCAGAAGAAACTCTCACTTAGCCCAGCTTCTTTGTGAATGTAGGTGCTCCTTTGGGGACTCATGCCTTGTGGCAGGATAGCTGTGCACATCCTCAGCTGTGTACTATGAAGTACACTGAATACACTAAGGTGATAATTGGTGTATTATCTGTATGTGTAGGGCTGAGTCACCTCAGTAGCACTACCAAAATTATCAGCAATTTTTTTTAAAGCCCCTTAAGTGGGCCACCCCTGTAAGTTTTTGCAGTCGTGATAAAAAGCAAAACAAAAGCACAGTGCTTTTTCTTACTTTAACTAATAGTCTGGTTAAAGAAATGCAGATTTTAACATGAAATAATGTTTGTTGTTACTGTGACTAAGTATTAGATAATAGTGAATGTAAGAAGTACTTTGGGGTTATTAGCAAAGAATGGGCTGTCCAGGAGAGGTGCTGTGACTCGGAGCCTGATGGAAAATCTGTCGTCTGCAAGTGAAGGTTTGGATAGGAAAGGCTTAGGCTAGGCAAGTTGGGGACATCATTTTAAGGTGGACTGGCTGGGCTGCAGTCACAAGCAAGGATAAGTACATCTAACTCAAAGGCAGTTCTTTAGAAGCCAAGTATTCAGATGAGTCAAGGAATCATGGATGATTCCTTGGATCTAATGTACTAAAGTTTGAGCATTTGAGTTCAATACCCAGACTCTACAGTGAGAACTGCCTCCACAGAGTTGTGTATACACACACACACACACACACCAGCAAAACTTTTTTTTTTTTTTTTAAAGATGACCAAGTGTTCTGAGTTGATGAAAATCGAAGGAGATGACTAAGGAGGTACTGTAGAGTACTTTCACTAGGGACTGGTGCTTGCCACATTGCAAAGAGCTAAGGATGTAGCCAGACTCAGTGGAAATAGAGGCCAAAATGATTTGAAACAATTCATCTTTAAGTCAGATGTAATGTCATATTTCGAGGTCCCAGCACCTCCAAGTCCATCGTGAGCTGGAAGTCAGTTTAGGCTACATAGTGAGTGGGCTTCTTGAGCTAGGTGAGCCATCAAACAGGGAACAAAGCCCTTCTGCTTGTGGTAGACGTACACGCAGTGTGAACTCCTTGTTGGGAGATGTTAGTTTTGTCCGCTACAGCTCTTTCTCTCTAAACTCCAGCATGATGGTGATCCATGAAAGCATCCTCATGTTTGAGATCAGCCAAATGGGCATTCTCCAGGTGGGGAGAAGCTACCCTTTCTGGAAATTTCCTCTTGGATAGTGCTGACTTTAGTTTGTGTCTGATGCCATAGTATAGATGTGTATAAGGAATCCAAACTAATTTGTTCAAGAAATATTTGTTACAGAAAGGAAATTTTTGTAACAAAGATGTTAAATTTCTTTGGCATTACTAAACAATGTACTTGATGCTTTTATTTTTTTTTTTTTTAAGGCTTGGTTTTAGGCCAGTGTTTTCTTAGAACAGGCAAAATTTTTCTTAGTACCGAGGGGTCATATTCTCATCAACTAAATCAGAATACCTAGCACCTGTGATTTCAAGGGGCAGCAAAGTCCGTGGACCATTATTATAACAGCTTCATTCATCTTTATGCCTAGATTGGCGACGCAGAATTCTTTTATTGGAGGGAATTGGTTTCTAAATGCCTAGCAGAGTATTCTTCTCCTGCGTGCTGCAAACCTGACCTGAAGAAGCTGGTTTGGATTGTTTCAAGGCGCACAGCGCAAAACCTGCACAACAGTTACTACAGCGTTCCCGAGCTGCCAACCATCCCAGAGGCGGGCTGTTTTGACGGAAGTGAAAGGTGAGCGGCCTCTCCCACAGACTAAATAGAATGATAGCTTTTGTGCATAGAAAATAACTATGAGGGCCAATAAGACGTCGCAGCAGGTAAGGTCACTTGCTGACAAGCTGGGTTTGAGTCCCAGAGTGGAAGGAGAACCAACTACTACAAGTTATTTTTCTCACCTCCACACATGCTGTGGTACACACACACACACACACACACACACACACACACACGCACGCACACCACTCTTTCTCCTTCCCTTTTCCCTCCCTAAAATAAGTAAATGTAATTTAAAAAATTAAAAGAAGAAAGACCTGGGAGTGGAGACGTAGCTCATTTGGAAGGTTTTTGCCTCATGCAGGAAGCATTGATTTTGATCCCTTACACTATGTAAACCAGGAGTGCTGGCATTGCCTATTGTCCCAGCACTGGGAGTTGGAGATGGGAAGGCCAGACATTTGAGGTCATTCTTGACTGTGGATGGAGTTGAAGACCACTGTTAACATGATACACTGTCTGAAAAAGAGTAAACAGAATCCCCTGTGGAGAGTTGTAAGAGAAATAAAATCCCTCTTCGCATGTCGGGGTTTTTCCAAGCCAGGAAATTAACCAGTGGTTTCTTAAACAGCTTGTAAACTCCCACCTCAAAAAAACGCTTTTTGTCCTCTCCTTACTGTTTAAGACACAGCTCCATTATTAAAACACAAGCCACAGAAGCGATCCCTAGGCTTCTCCCTGTTGGTGTCAGTGGTGCTGTGGGAGGAGGGTGGAGTCCGGGATCCTTCACCACTGATACTCTCAAGTCTTGCCAAATGCCACCCCTTACTTTTGTTTGTAATTTGAACTTTACTAAATTTGATACTTTCTGCTGTCAGGTAAGAACCAGAAACTCCAGTTTCATGGTGAATGTTCTTACTTTGGCATTTGAGAGAACCACTGGTGGAGTACCCAATAGAGGGAAGACCTTTAAACAGACCAGTTTCACCGCTGGACTGATGACACTTAGAATTCTGTAGTTACTTCTGCTAATGCTTAATGGTACAGGCAGAGTAGATGGCAAATAGTAATGAGGTAGCTATTTTTGGCCTGGCGGTGGTGTCGCACGCCTTTAATCCCAGCACTCGGGAGGCAGAGGCAGGCGGATCTCTGGGAGTTTGAGGCCAGCCTGGTCTACAAGAGCTAGTTCCGGGACGGGCACCAAAGCTACAGAGAAACCCTGTCTCGAAAAAAAAAAAAAAAAAAAAAAACTATTTTTGCCAGGTGGTGGTGGCGAGACCTTTAATTCCAGCACTTGGGAGGCCGAGGCAGGCCGATCACTATGAGATCCAGACCAGCATGGTCTACAGTGCATTCCAGGACAGTCAGGGCTACATGCAGAGAAACCCTGTCTAGAAAAATCAAAAAACCCAAATCAAACCCAAACAAAACCTGTTACCTGAATATGGTGGTGCAGGCCTTTAACCCCAGCACTCAAGGGCAGGAGGATCTCTGTGAGTTCAAGGCCAGCCTGATCTAGAGTTCCAGGACAGTCAGAGCTATGTAGATAGACTCTGCCTATAAGCAAATAAATGAAAACTATTGTTAATTAAAAAAGTGTTCTAGAGAATAGACTTGACTTTGAGCTCAACTCAGCTGCGTAAATAGTGGATAGCTTTTGAACATGGTGTGGAGACCGCACCAGGCTTTTTATTTTGCCTGCTGACATACTTGTGTATTGAGCAATGACACCCTCTTTTGTCTCTTTCCTTTCAGTGAGGACTCTTGTGAAGACATGAGCTGTGGAGAGGAGAGTCTCAGCAGTTCCCCTCCCGGGGATCAAGAGTGCGCCTTCTTTTTTGACTTCAAAGTGGCCCAGACACTGTGCTCTCCGTCTTAGGGTTCACATGGTCTGTGTCAGAGCTTAGAGGATGTGCACCTGTTTCAAAGCAATAAATGGGGAGTAGGTGGTTCTAGAGTGCAGCCCCCATCTAGACAGGAACTACACAGACCGAAATACCTACCTTCTATTTATTAGTCAGGTCAAGACTGGCCTGTTTTCATATTTAATCCTAAGCCATCAAATGGGTTAGTGCCTCTTAACAGTACTTTATACGTTGGCACTTTATTTTCTTGTTGACTTTATCTGTGGGGAGGAAGGAAGGTGCTGATACCTTTGTTACTTTTCAAGATTTTTAAAGATGAGTATTGTAACTCATCGTAATCTGTAGAGCCTTCAGGTGTCTATTTAACAGATCGGGAGTGTGCAAGTGCTTCCTAGCAGGGCAGTGAACAAGCCTTCACTGTGGTTTGTCTCGATTTCCTTCTCCCCTGTTCTCAGAACAGACTATACAGGACTCTGAGTGTCAAACACCAATAGTGTACTGTCTGATGCAGATCCTATACATTGCGAGTTACATTGACATGTCTGTGAATTTTAATTTCTGAATGTCTTGAAATTTCTTCTAAAGCTGAAATTTTCATCAGGTTAGGGTTGTTAGTTGCATTCTTAATACCTAAGTATTGTCAGACTGTAGTATTATTTTGTTATCTAAAAGGTCCATAATCTGCTAGTTTTGCATGCATCTGTATGAAAACAGAACAGGAAATGAAACAGATATGAACAGAACAGGAAATGGAGTTGATAAGCGCTGATTTAGTTCATCTCACTTTCTTGTATTGAAAACTCTGCATGATTACTTTCTAATTGTTTTGTATTTCACATTTCATAATGTATATGGGTGCCAAGGTTTAACTATGAAGTGAAAGAACTCCAGTGTTTGTAGTATTAGTTCAAAGCAATTCTGTGTGGTGATACAGCCATAAGGATGAGGAAGTGTGCACTCTGTACACAGAAGATTTTGTACAGAGAATTTTTAACTTTATAAACCTATGTGAAAATGTAAATCTTTAAAAATGTACATAAAATACTGTATTTTTTTACCCTGTGTGTGTGGTAATCTGGTCAGTGCATGTAAATATAATTTATTGTGTATTCTATATTCCCAGACATTGATGACTTACTCTTTATTAGTAAGTCAACACCCACTGAGGTGTTTTCCAAAGTAGGTTTTTTGAAGTCAGAGTATATTGTAATTCAAAATAAAAATATTAATGGATTCTCCTTACAGTCGTTTTTAATTGATTTTTAGTAAAAACACTTGGTGATTTCATCAAAAAGGCTTGAAGTGAAGCTGGGGGTTTCCATATTGGCTTTTTAGCTGCCGAAAAGCCCTTCAGGTGTGGTTCCTCATCAGTTTGGTCCTGAGTTTTGGAAATACCAAAAGGAAATCTGTTACTTGAAAGTTGGCCTACCTCTGGGGTGGTGGATTCATCAGCGATGGCACACTGATCTAAATGTTTGTTTCTTCACTGTGAAAGGCAGTACTATGTACACCATACAAATCTGGAACATTGCTGGGTCAATAAGATGTATTTGGTGATGGAGTCCCACTAGTTTCTTAGCATCTTACTTTTTGTATCTCTCAACTTTTTATTTATTTATTTATTTAGAGGTGATAGGGTCTCTCTATTTAGCCTTGGCTGTTATGGAACTCATTACGTGGACTGGGTTGGCCTTGAACTCACAGAGATCTGCCTGCTTCCGCCTTCCAAGTGCTGAAATTAAAGGCATGCATCTCCACACCTGGTCTCTCAAATTTTAAAAATGATTTTTTTTTTTGTATAGCTTTCCCATTCTAGTAGACTTGTTTTCTAGTTGGTTAGGAAACCATACAAACTGAGTATAATTTTTTATGTGCTGTCTCTGCCCTGGAGGTAAGGGGCATGACTTCTGTCTTACAATTTCTGTTGCTGTGAAGAGACACCATCACCACAACAACTCTTAGAAAGGAAACATTTATCTGGGGCTGGCTTACAGGTTCAAAGGCTTAGTCCAGTATTCATGGTGGCGTGCAGGCAGACATGGTGCTGGAGAAGAAGCCAAGAGTTCAACATCTGGATTGGCAAGCAGCAGGAAGAGAGTGACACTGGGCCTGACTTTAGCATCTGAAACCTCAAAACTCAACCCCAGTGACACACTTCCTCCAACAAACAATAGACCACTCTCTGGTGACCAAGCTAATCTATGAGCCTACAGGGGGGGGGGGCATTCTTACTCAAACCACACAGCTTCCTACCTTCCCAGGGAAGAATCTGCTCAAGGGTGACCCTTACTGGATAGCTTTGGCAAACCACACTACGTTCTGGTTCTGATTTTTTTTTTATTGAGAAAAGGAAAAAAAAAGTATCCGCCTCCTCCCAGCCTCCCATTTCCCTCCCACTCCTCCCACCCTTCTCCCCC
>NC_022027.1:46239639-46240406 GCF_000317375.1 Microtus ochrogaster
AATTTTGCATGCAAATGGATGGAAATAGAAAACACTATCCTGAGTGAGGTATCCCAGACCCAAAAAGGTGAACATGGGATGTACTCTGGTTCTGATTTTGATGGTTGTGATGTAAAGGTCGTTTGTGGCCTTCCCAATCTTGTGAACCTCTTCAGTCTCTCCAATTGCCTCCCTTTTCTTACTAGGTCTTGTCACTGGGTGAATCTGCCCATGGTTCCATCTCTTCTAGTTTTTGATATATTTAGCCTAGACCTCTTCATTGAGCTCTCGAGTTATTATTCACCCTGGCCATTCTACCGGGAAGTTTCTGATTATTCCTAAACCTGTTCTTGTATGTCTATCTCACTGAATCAGAATTTACCCATTCAAGGCAGAAACTTGGTTGATATCTTTGTCTCCTGCTTGTGTTCTGGAAGAGTCACCAGCCATATTTGGAGGATGTCATTTATACTGTTATCTCCATACCGGCTCTCCTCTTTTTCTGCTACTGGTTTGGTTCAAATGACTCCCTTACCTCTTCTATCAGTTTGGTTACTATGCTGTCCTCAGTTTCTTTTATTCCAGTTTTGGTTGGTTTTGGTCCATACTTGCTACCAACCTCTTAAGACATGCAAGTAAGACTGTCTTGAAAAATTGTTCAAATGGTCGCTGTCATTAAAGGGGAAACCTATGTCATAATATATAGGTCTCATGTTCTTAACCTGTTGCTGGCCTTTCTTTCCTTTGTCGTTTCCTGAAGCAAAAACATGTTAAAGGTGGCGAACTGG
>NC_022027.1:46240542-46249518 GCF_000317375.1 Microtus ochrogaster
TGTGTGTGTGTGTGTGTGTGTGTGTACTTGGGGACTCGCAAGCTTGGTGTCATTCAATCAGGTACCTTTCTCAAGACAGTGCTGAGTAAGATTGAGACAAGCATCGGCACAGGCACATTGTCAGTGTTGGGGGAGAGGTTACCGTTTTGACCTCATTGTTGATCCACCCCTTTGAGCTGACAAAAGATTTGAGTGTTTTGGTTTTGATGCTGTGGTTTATGGGGTAAGTTGGGTGCGCTTTTCTGTTGTGCTTGGTGAGGTCTCCACCCATCTGAACCTACTTCCACCTCCTGTTCCAGGATGTGATAGTACGTGAATACTGTGTTTCAATAAACCCTCCAGAGTTAACATCAAGTTAATTACAGAGATGATGCATGCACACTTCTCATGGCAACTTAAACCACTTTCTTAGTCTAGAGCCTTTTTTCCTTCAACTTATCATTTAAACACTAGATTGTAGTAGCATGGTGTTTCCCCTGCATCCCATCATTCCCCTGCCTCCTGCCAACACAAAAGTTATTAATTGATACAGGCAGTCCACTTCAGTTTTTATATAGATTAAGACATTCACTTTGTCCTTTTTAAAAAAAACTTTATTTTTAAATGCCGAGATTGAATCCAAGATCTTGTACATGCTAGCCAAGCCCTTTATCCTGGAACCTCCGTTTGTCTCTTTGGTATGCAGTACCAGGAATATCCGACAACTAACTGTCTGTGCTTGGTCAGTTCTGACTGGTCGAGAGTCTGCCACGGCAGCCAGGGAGTCTAGCCTCCCCAGCATACATGATGTTCTGTCAGTGAATGTCTGTGAATGGCTACTCTTGTGGTTGGCTTCCCTGCCTACTTGAAAGTGCAGTGGAGGAAATTTAAGTGTAGACTTTAAGGAAACTGGTAGCTAGGTCTGTTGTGCTCTAGTCCTCTGCTTTGCCACAACGGAGCTTGCCCTGAGCAGGAAAGATGAGACCTTGTGGAAAGAGGGTTTGGAGCATGAGATCACCTTGAGGTCCTTCTGTGCTCCCAGCTGAGTAGCCTGCATCCTCACCTGAAGATGTGAGAAAGCCTCACAATTGGTCCCAATCCACCCACAGACTCAGGAGAAATAAACCATCATTTTAAGCTGCTAGACTTTGGGATGGTTTGTTTGTTACACAGGAATAAATAACAAAATATTCATGGCCAAGTGATGATTATATGAATGTATTTTTATTTCATTCTTGAAATGGCTTTATGTCACGGTGTTTTACATAATACAGAATGAACTGTGAAACACACACGCTGGTTAACTCCTTCCCTTGGCGAAACCTTAGAAATCTCAGTTTCTAAGCATCCAGTTCAAGCTCCTTATGTGACATAGCGCCCCCCACCTTGCCCACCACCTCTGCGGTGCTGCTTGGTGCTGCTCGCTTCTCAGCCTCACTCCTGGCGGTCATAGAGCTGAGCTCTTTGGCCTACAGCACTTTGGTGCCTTCCCTTCGTCATGCTTTGACATCCTTCCGTAGCTTCACACACGCACACCTGCCTGAAACACCTTGTCACCACCCCCTGAAAACTCCCACTCCATCTCTTGAAGAGTCCCTGGCTTCGTTCCCCTTCTTCATTCACTCACTGGATGGATGTGGGACCGTTCCTTGTGTGCCAAGACCAAACGAAGTGCTTGCTCTGATTCCCGTCCTTAGCGAATCTAGAGGTAAAATGGAACAACCTACAACAAATCCTGTCATCTGAAAAGCCTTTGATGATGTTTCCTTTCGAGAAGTTCCTCCAGAACTTCCTAACTTTCTGCTCCTTATCAGTGCCATGTGCTGTTTTTATAAAACTTAACATTTTCCTTCTCTCAACAGTTTTCTGCCCCCTTGCCTGCTTTCCTCAAAACTGTTGACATCTTCTTGTCGAATGCCCAACACTAAGTACAACATCTGGCTCACACTCTCTCCAGCCTCTATGCTGCCTTAGTGCAGGTAACAAGCAACTCTACTGACCACTTATGGTGTGCTTACCATGACTTAGTTATTCCCCGTTCCAATGCTACTTGTCAAGTCTTGGTTTAATACTTGGCATGTTAGAGAAGTCAGGTACATTGACGTAGATGTGGTAAGTAGCAGGACTGTAATCCAAACCCACTACCTGCCACACACTGTGCTTGGCAGCTGCCCTGAACCAGATACTGTACTGACTTAGTAGCAGAAATTCCCATGAAGAACAATCTATGAGAAATACCAGCAAAATCAAAATTGTGCTATTCTCTCGTGCAGCGCACAATGCCTGTCTGTGCTCTATGTGCTACCATACAGTTCGCGAGCTTTGGGCAAGGGTCTGGAGGTTGAAGAACACAAACACAGACAGACAGAGAGACAGAGACACGGACCTCTAGTCACTGGTAAGAAGCCCTTTATTCAATAGCCCCACGGAGGCTCATATACCCAACAGTCAGATGGGCCAACAGGTGAAAACCTTATCCTCTGATCCTCAAGGCCAAGGCAACATGTGCTCCTGAAGCAGAGCTGGTAAACAACTTTGACACAGCTTTCAGTAACTCAAATCAGAAGGAAAGTAAAAATCTCTAGCAGGGAAGAGCAGCTGGAGGCCAGGACTCCAAATGGTCCCAACACTCCCATTCTGGTTTTAAGGAAAAGTGGTTAGAATTTAGAGTGAGGTACTGTTATTCAGGAACAAAGTATGAACAGAAATGGAGTGGTCCAGACACTCTGGTGCCCGAGCAGATAGGGCTCCTAAGCAGGGCACGTGTGTGTTGATGCTGGGGTTGAGTGCCGTGCTCTGCCCTGCCGAGCGTTTGCTCTACCAAAGCTAGGGTTTGAATTTGATACCTAGGCCTGAGAACCTTTCCAGACACAGACCCCTCCAGTTCTTATACAGCTCCAAGGTCTAGAGCCATTCCTGGTTAACTAGAGTGGAACTCTATAAGGTGACTGTCTCGTTAAGGGCTTGCTTGCTCTTTACTATATTGCTATTATCCAACATAGCAATTACCTCTGGAGCATGTCCAGTAATTATTTCACAGGTCTATGGTTTATTCTTTTGCCTAAATTGAGAATTATTTTTGAGAAAAAAAATATATTTTGTCTCCTTTTTCTCCTTCAAAATGCTTAGCATAATTCTGGGGAAAAATATTTTCCTGTGTTGATAATTGTGCCTGGTCATGTCTTTGCCCTTCTTGGTTACAGCAGTTCCTAGTTTGCAAAGGTAGACTCTTATGTGTGTAAGGACAAATTCAGATTCACATGGGAGGTCCTAGCCCCCTGCTCTGGCTATTGCCCTGCACTGTCTCAGAGGTGAGATGAAGACCAGCAGGTGCTAGACTCCAGCAGCCAGAGGGAAGGGCGATTAAGCATGGTGTTAGGTAAAGTGATGGTGCTTCAGTTTCTTCTATGTGTAACAAAACTAATAACAGTGGTTACTGTCAAGGTGGGGGGTAGGGAAAGAGGCGCAGCCTGCAGCATCCTGAGGAGCTCCCCAACCTCTTAGGGACTTTGGCTTAAGCCAAACTGAGATTGGTGACATATATGCAAAAAATAATTTCACAGGCTGGCTGTATAAAGCCAAGATGGAGTTTAATAGACGTATATTACTATAGATTTTAGCATGAGAAAGAGGGGTTCTCAAAAGAAAAATAAGACATACCCCAGAGCATGGCGTGGGCTTCTCAGAGAACTTGCAGTGTGTTGAATGACATTTTAAACATAAATATTAAGCATAGGTGTCGGGAGTTGGTGGGGCCTGTTAAGAACAAGAGATGGGGCTGGAAAGATGGCTCGTCAGTTAAGAACGTTTGCTGCTCTTGCAGAGGACCTGGGTTCAGTTCCCAGCAACACTTGGTGGCTCACAATCATACAAAACTCTAGTTCCAGGGGATGCAATGCTTTCTTCTGGCTTCTGTGGGCATTGCACACATGTGGTACACATACATTCAGGCCAAAGCAACTTGTAAAATAAACCTGGAAAAAGAATACGGGGAAAGAAAGAACAAAAGATTCTAGAGAAAGTGCAAGACATCCTTGTTCAGGTGCGGGTTTCTCAAGGGAGAGTTTCAGTTCACTTTCTTTTCAAGATAGTCACATGTAGGATTTGGGTGGCTTTTGAAGCTATCATCTTCCATCTTGGAGAATCTAAATGACAGGCGATGGAAGGGTGGTTCGTAAGGGGCATGGTTTACCATGGATAAGAACACAGGGGTGCAGGAATATAAGATGCTTTAAACAAAGCTAGTAGTCTTGGGATTTAAAATTCCCAAAAAATGTATGGGGTGAAGTGGAGGGAGGGAAATTGATTCTACCTAATGTCATACATGATCCTGATAACATATCTGCTTGTAAAAATGTAAACATTTAGAAAAAATAGATAATGCCTGATGTAGACAGAGATTGTTTTTTTGTTTCCCGGCCTCCCAGACCCAAAATAAACACACAGAAACTATATTAACTACAACACTGCTTGGCCTATTAGCTTATGCATATTTTTAGCTAACTTTTACATATTAAATTAACCCATTTCTATTAATTTGTGTATCACCACGTGGCTGTGGCTTATAGGGCAAAGTTCCAGCGTCTATCTCCTCCCACGGCTACTCGGCATCTCTCTTACTTCCCCTACTCTTTCTGCACATGTCTGGATTTTCCACCTGGCTTTACTCTGTTAAGCCATTGGCGAAAAACAGCTTCTTTATTAACCAATGGCAATAAAACATATTAAAAGCATACAGCGGGGAATCCCACGTTAGCCCAGTGCCTAAAATGCCACTTCTTAGAGATACTGCTGTCAACTGGAGTGCATATCTTTACTTTCATTGGTGTGTGTATGTGTGTGCATGCGCATGAGCATAGTGTGTGTATAATGTATTTACAGTGTGTGTGTAGTGTAGTGTGTATAGTGTGTGTAGTGTAGTGTGTATAGTGTGTGCATGTAGTGTGTGTGCAGTGTGTATAGTGTATGAATAGTGTGTGTACATGCCTTTGGAGATTAGATGACAACACTCGGAAGTCAGTTCCCTCCTTCGACCGTGTAGGTTCTGGGGACTGTCCTCTGTCCTCAGGTGGTCTGGCTTGCACAGCAATCACTTTTATCCTCTGGGCTGTCTTGTGAGTTCTCATTTTAGTCTGTGTGAGCGTATGAAAATTGGAATCCTCTGTCTGTACTTCAGTGGGGCCCCACTCCACATATTCCATATTCTAATTTTACTGTTCATATCTATCAGGTCAGTGCTCACTATGCAGCTTTACTTTTAATGGCTGCAGCACGCATGTTTCCTCCCACTATAATACTGTGTGAGCATGATTTGACTGATTCATCCCTCATGGATGCCTGTGTCATTTTTCTCATTGTTCAGTCTTCCATACAACAGTAGGAAGTATTCTTGCAAATGTGTTTCTGCTTGCTCGTGCAATCACATCTTTCAGATGCAGTTCTAGAAGTGAAAGCCTTGGGCCTATGAGAACACACATTTAAGATGAGTGTGTTTTTGGCTTGCTTTCCTGGAAGAAATACAGACCTACACCCCTATCGATAATGCAAGTCAGTGAGTTTCCTTACTTTCATGCCAGAGGGTTTTTGATGGGGATGGATGGAGAGGAGGACTCTGAAAAGCAAATGATTCCTACAGGGCCCAAGGAAGATGTCAGTGAAAGGGGTGAGAGAGGAGAAGCTCAGGTCCCCAGAGGCTCAGAAAGCAACCTGGGCCTGCGTTCCATTTAGTCCTAGGTTCCAGCTTGCCCAGTGTTGGGCAACATCCATCCCAAGTCACCAGAACACCCAGACTCCTTTGTGGGATGCAGCAGGCAAGCAGCTGGAGCCTGCAGCTGCCCTTGGGCCTGGGCAGGCCAAAGTCTTTCAGTTTAACAGTAAGAAAGGCCTCCCTGCAGCTATGCCTGCCCAGACTGAGCGCTTGTCCTGTCTTGAATATTAGAGGAACAGGCCTAACTACAGGAACGAGATCAAAGGCTAGCCAGGTTGCCAGCTGTCAGAAGCAGAGCTGTGCCTGAACTGGGGGCCTGGCTCCAGCCGCAGATACTCATCTTGGTTGCTCGAGGGAAACAGTTCATGGCATTTATGGGTGAGGCATGAAGGAAAGGGAAGGAGGAGAGGATGACGGGGCATTTTACCTGCCCTTACATCCTTGTTATGCCAGCTGCTACAGCTCTACTCTTTTGCTTTTGTTTTTTTAAAATAATTTTTTTAATTGAAAAGATTTGAATGTAGAATGTTCATAGGGAAATCCTTAAAACACTGTCCTAAATCTTACCCACCATGCATCTGTTCGGATGCACAAATGCCTTCATGGTATCTGCCAGCTGTTTTCTCCAGAGATTTGGGGGCTGCCCTTTCCTATGCAGCTTACACAAGCACATTGGCACAGCTGTGTAACAGCTGTGACCTGGACTTGGGGCAGAGTCTCTTTTGGGGCATCAGTGGCATTGCTCCTTTGTGTTGTTTCCAGCCCTTTGAGCCTTAGAAATAAGCAAGGCTACCAGACAGACAAGAGAAGCAGAGAGAGCTGGGCATTTGCTCACTGCTGGTTTGTCTTCTCTTGATGCTGTTAGAACAACATTTGAGAAGATGGCCATGAGGGAAGTTCAACTACTCATTCGTTTTCTCTGTTCTAATACACATGACTCCAGGTTTGCTGAGGCTAGCCAATGAGATTGTCTGAGAACTAACAACAGCCTGCTATACCCAAGGCCGCACCTTTATGGCCAACAGGGGTTTGCTACTTTATCAAATTGAAGAAACGAGAGAAGGTTGTGAAACTTTAGATGTTTTCTTAAAGTCCTGAGGGCCTCTGTATAATCATTCCTAAACCTACTTTGCCACCCTGAAATGCTCTAATACTGAGTCTGGGGATTTAGCAGCACTATTTTCCAGAGGCAACATCTACACATGGAGTAACCCTATTCAGAAGGTCTGAAACCCAAAACACACCACAGTCTGAAAACATCAAGTACCAACATGACCATACAAGTGAAACATTTCATACAACGAATATATGTTATATATATGTATATATATGTATATAAAAGATTAACAATATCATATAAAAGTCACCCTTGGGTCATTTATTGCGGCGAACTTTCTGACCAGCAGGAAGGAACAGCCACCAGATGAGGATTCTTCTCAAATCATGCTTTATTGGAGCCTCTTGGTTGTAGGGAGAGCAGAAAGCAAGGGGCCCGGAGTCCTGAACTATAACTGCTTATATAGGGAGTCTGCCTAGCAACTTTTGATACTTTGATACTTTAACTGCTTTTCTGGAGACCCACCAGCAGGAAAGAAAGCAGGGGAACATCCCTGTCAGTTACAGACCAGGATGTTCCCCTGCCGGTCAGGGGAAGTGTAGGCAGCTAGATCACAACAACTCACCCTGTTTTCCGGTGGAAGAACTGTAACCCTAATATGGAGTTATCTATCAAGCGAGGCTGGGGCCAAATGCCATCTTGTAATGGCAGCTATTCAAATCGGCTCCCAGCAATGTATATAAGGTGCACATGGAGGTTAAACAAAGCTCATGTTTGGACTTGGAGCCCGTCTCTAAGGTGTCCAATCACATAGAGGCTAATATTAAAGAGCTCACCTCACCCCACCAATGCAAAACAGAAACAAAAACAACCCAAGGCCAAAACACTTGTCATTCCCCAGCATTTTGGACTCCTTCTATGGTGTATTTATAGAACTGATATTTTAAAGCCATTCAAAATCTCTATGTAAATCTTTTTTTTTAAAGTACTGAATATAGACAACCAAAGACACAAATACCAGGTTTCTTCTTTTGCTAACTGAAAATTGCACAAATGGGGAAACAATGCCGACTGACAAGAATGTAAAAACAAACAAACAAACAAAAAAAAAACAAACCTCTCTGGAGAAGGGGAAGAGAAGGAAGAAGCTGCAGATGGCAGGGGATGAAAGATAAGGAACTTGGTGACAATTAGAGCATGGGAAGGCAGGATTAGCCATGGAAGCCAGTGAGACCAGGCAGATGCAGGGCGGAGCAGCTGTTGGAATCAGTGCAGGTGGGGAGCAGGGGGAGTCTTACAATCTAGTCCCAGGTCTGTTTACCTAAGAAAGCAACTTCACTATTCTGGAATTAATTTTATTCTTTATAAAATAAAGTCTTGGCATAATGACTATCTGAGACCCATTGTAGCCTTGCCATTCCCATTCCAAAATTTAGAGAATCGAACCTTCTAAAGTACCTGAGATGCCTGCCTTCTGGGGAAAGGTTTCTTAAATGCCAGACTAGAGGGCTGTCATTATTTCCAGTTGTAATTGTCTAAAGATTATATCCAGCCTGTGATGTAGTTAAGTCTGTCCTGCTAATTTTTACTTTCGAAGAGGAGAGCTGATGAATGATTGATAACCGTGGTGGGAAAATGGAATGGCAGGCCTGGATAAATAGGAAGGAGAGCCTTCAGCTCAAATCCATTCTGAGACCAATAGGGAGAGAGTAAAGGCTTAACGCGGACGTGAATATGCCACAAAGTGTGCATGCTGCCCGTCACCACTGCTTGGGCAGTTTGCAAACTCTGGTTACAGTCACCGTCTCAGGAGACAGCTATCAGCAGAGGGGATCTGAGGGTGGCACCAGACCATGACAAACAGCACAGATTAGCAGGCAGTACTCATGCATGTATTTAATACCTAGTTCATGGGAGAGAGGCCATGCCAGCCTGGCTGTCTCTGTTTCAGCTTGACATCTTCAGCTGCAGTAAGGACCTGATGAAACGAGCCACTTTTCTTTAGCTTAAAACTCAGTGCTTCTGACTTTTCATTTCTTTGGAATGAAAACAGCTTCTGTAAGTGTCTTGGTCATTGTGGGATGGCCAATACTCACGGGACTGCCAATCACACAGTAGACGATGGAAAATAAAGGGGAAATAAACAAACAGGCAAAGAAAGCAACTCCCCGGTTCTGCAGAGGGCATCATGTTCTAGAATGAATGCTGCGTTCAAGACCTTAACTGAGCCGGG
>NC_022027.1:46249648-46251310 GCF_000317375.1 Microtus ochrogaster
CAGGCTCCAAAGCCACAGAGAAACCCTGTCTCGAAAAACCAAAAAAAAAAAAAAAAAAAAAGACCTTAACTGAGCACTGAAACTGCAAACCAACGCACAACAGAAGGACCAAGTATCTGGAGATGTCTCCTTCAAGAAGCACAAGACGAGTAAACAACTAAACGAAATAAAACACAATGTCTTCTAGGCCCACGACATAACCTATGGAATCAGCATGGTGAGGGCCACAAGGACCAACAGAATAGAAAGGAATGATTTGAGCTAAAATGGAAAAACAAGAATCAGCAGAGAAGGAAGGCCGGAACATGGCTGCCGGCTCCGAAATGAGAGGAGTGCACCCAAGTTGGGAACATCCTCATAACACAAAGGGATTAGACAGAGAGGTCTGAGCCTATTCTCTTAGCTTCTTCTCATCCCACACTCTGTCAGCACAAAGGTTACTTATTTCCATGGATGCTGACCTATGGGGCGTGAAGGCACAGGTGTCTGCTGCCAGTTCAGCTCTTCTGAGAAGTGGATGCTGACACACAGTTAAACTAGGGGTCTGTGGGTATGCAATGGCCATGAATGATGGAGAGGGAGGAAATGGGATTGCTCAAGGAAGTCCTCATCCTAGCTGCAGCCCAGACACCTGTAAAAGGAGAAAGAAGTATGCAGGGTTAGGCGGAGTGAGTTCCAGTCTGTGCCTCTGCAGGTGTCTTCAAGATCTGGAATGAAGCTTGCCTTGTGGACTGAGCCTCGCGTGGGCTGAGATAGCCAGACTTGGTGTTCCTAGTTACACAGTATTTTCTGAACCACCTGGGAGGCACACATCATGGCTGGAAGGTGCTGAAGGCGGAGGTTTTTCAGCTAACCCTACTCTTTATCCTCAACAGATCTGTGTGGTCTGCCTGCTTAGCTGCCATGCTACCTGAAGTCACTGCTACGCTTTTTAATTCCATAGGATGGTAGCCAGATAGACGGCTGCTTCCCAGCTTCCCTAACAATGGGAACAACCACAAGGCCCATGTCTTTAGTTGTGGTTTCTATTGCTGTGAAGAGACACCATGACCACAGCAACTCTTATAAAGAAAAACATTTGATTAGGATAGCTCTCTATAGCGCAAAAGTTCAGTTCATTATCATCATGATGGGAGCATGGTGGCATGCAGGCAGATGTGGTACTGGATCTGAGAATGCTTATATCCTGATAGGCAGGCAGCAGGAAGTTGACTGACAGTCACACTGAAGGAAGTTGAGCAAAAGAGAGCTCAAGGCCCACCCCCACAGTGACACACTTCCTCCAACAAGGCCATACTTCCTAATAGTGCCATTCCCATTGGGGGCATTTTTCTTCAAACCACCACAACTGGCTCTGGCTAATGAGGCTTATGAGAAGCTATCTGGATAAAAAGCAAAACTTTATGAAAAGGAAGTGATCATGGTCTCATTCCCCTCCCCTATGCCTGGTTTTCCCTTCTGACTTTGTTTTTTTTTTTTATTTTTTAAAAAAAAAATTTTTCCGCCTCCTCCCAGCCTCCCACTCCTCCCGCCCTCTCCCCCTCCCTCTCAAGTCTGAAAAGCAGTCAGGGTTCCCTGCCCTGTGGGAAGTCCAAAGTCCTCCCCCCTCCATCCTGGTCTAGGAAGGTGAACATCCAAACTGGCTAGGCCCCCACAAAGCCA
>NC_022027.1:46252438-46258846 GCF_000317375.1 Microtus ochrogaster
GAGAATGGTAGCCACCTTCGGCTTCTGAGGTCATTGGTAAATGTATTAAAAGATGTAATTCCTTGGTGACATTGATGAAACTACCTTTTCTTTTTGGTAAGTAAATAAGAAAGAATGCTCGTGGTTTAATACTTTGCCCACTTTTTGCAGGTGGCTAGTTCTACACAGATTGCTTGGTTTCTACGCTACCATGCACGTTCCCATGACAAATACCTAGTATAATTTAGTGAGTTGGTGTTCTCCTTTACATCTCAACTCCTGTGTGAAGTCAGTATTTACCCAGGGTACCAAGACAGCAGGGTTAAGGCCTGAGGAGTCAAACGCCAGCCCTGGAAAAGGGTGAACATTTGTATTCTCCCAGGGCCTTCCTTAAACCTGTGTTTTCCCATCTGAGCAAAAAGTTTCTGCATTTTCTCAAGCCTCAGACAAACTAAGGTTATGTGTCCTGGTCGGCTAGCCATTTTAAAATATCAATAGCCTGTAATCTTTTCTGTTTTTTTATTTAGTGAAATACTGAAGTTGAGTGTAAGTCTTTTCTGCGGCTACAGTAACAGAATATTAGACTATTACGGCCTATGGCATCATCCAGGAAAATGACGCCATTTATTTATGGAAACTATCAAAGTGCCCACCTTCTTCCATTAAGGCATCAGCATCCACAGTATCATCACTCAGTCACTGTCAGAGCAAGAGGGAGTCATGGGCGAATGGTTCAGAATAGGCGAGTCTAAAAACGGTTGAGGAAAGCATGGTGTGGGTACGAGCTCTGGACCTGAGCATTCTGTAGAGCATTATTTAGAAGCACAAATGGACTGATTGTGTTTGATGATGAGGAATTCCTTGGTGGCGCTGAAGCAACTACTTTTGATATGGATCATCTTATCCATATCAGCATTTGCAGAATTATGGTAAGCAGCCATCAAGGCCTCCAAATTATCCTCTTTCCAAAGGTCAGAGGGGATGTAGAGGGTCTCAAGGGACAGTGCAGTGAGCCAGGTCTAGACACTGCCATCCCATCGTTAGAGTAGCTCAGAACTTGAGAAAAGATGAAGGTTGCTGGGACCCAAGCAGAAGACCTGTGTAGAAAGGATAACGTGACAAATCTGAGGGTTCTTTGAGAGGGCAGAGCTTACATGAGGGGAGCCAGTGGACCGAATACAGTGACCTTATCCCTCCCTCCAGCTCTGAAGTTAGCACACTGTGGGGTTAGCATCAGCTTGCTGGCTGGAAAGCCCAACAGGTGAGCAGTGTGGCTGGGAAGAGGGACTAGTCATCCTTACCCTCCTTGTGTTCCCTCCGGTACAGGTGTCACAGAACAGCTCTAGGACTAAGAGTAGAGAGAGACAAGGAACTTTGGTCTGGACCATATTCAGATGGTGGGTCACACAGAACACACGGAGATTCTGACAACAAGAATACAAGTCTGGAGGGAGGGGAGGGGAGCAGGTGGGAGCAAGCTGGGAGGAGAAAGGAGGTGGTGGGCACTGACCAAGGGAAGCTAAGCTCTCCCGAAACCTCATCTTCTGATTCATTAACCTGTTGGGTAGGAGACACAGCCACAGCAGGGAGAGTCTGGACAGGCAGGTATTCCGACTGGACACGTGATGTCCACACACAAGTCATGTGGAAACAAGTCATGTCTGCTATAGGCAGGCAGCCAGCACATGTATCATCTTACAGAAACCCAAAGCTCAGATATGTAAAGCAATTTAACCAAGCCTCCTGATAGTAAAGGAAGTAGAACTGCAATTTCAACTTGGCCTCTTTTTGTCACATGATTATACATGTCACGTGTTACAGGGTTGGAATTGCTGGTTTCTTACTCAATAGGTAGCATTAAAAGACTGGTCGATTATCTTGTGGATAAGGTTATCTTTGAGAGATGAGTTGATTTCACCTGAAATCAAGAGCACTGGTGAGTGGACCATCTTGACATAAGTCATGTACTTTGCTGGGTAATATCTTGTTACTGTCCATAAAATGAAATAACGAAACCTTCTCAACATTCATGAATGCAGTTAACAATGTTAATACGTGCTTTGACATCTATGGGTAAAGTGTTTCAGGGGAAAGTTGAAGATAGCCAAACCAGTATTTTAGAGCATAAAGCATCCCGGATGAAGGCAGAACACCACCAGTCCTGTCGGATGTTGCAACAATGGATTCCAGTGTAATGAAAGGTAAATTCCTGCTAGGAACATGATACCTCCTCCACCCGACCGCAGGTCTTCCCCTCTACTAAGGATCTCCTATCCTGCTGAGACTGCTGATCTCACAGCAGAGGACCACTGCTGACACATGCTGTCCGCGGGATACCGGGTAGGACATCAAAGCCGCCGTGGGTCGTCTCATTCCACAGAGAAACTGTGCAGAGCAGCTCCAGCAGCGATTGTGTGCTAGGCCTCGGGGTGGGGGAGGCTGGGATTGAGAGCCCGCAGACTCTGGATGACAGATGCCTGAGGTTTGGAGCTGGAAGCAGTCCATTTCAAACTTGCCCTCCAATTGTAGGTCATTTTAAAAGGTATAAATCCTCCCCCTGTGTTCCCTTAAAAAAAATTTTGTTTTGGCATATATGTATGTATGTATATGCATGTGCTAACATGTGGAATTTTATCTTGAGAGGTATTATGTTTGCTTATGCTATGGAATATTTGTTTTAATGATGCAAAGATATGTTGCATTCTTTTTTTTAAAACATTTTTTATTTTTAGTATATAAATATTTTGCTGAATATATGTCTGTGAATTGTGTCAGATCCCCTGGAACTGGAGTTATAGATGGTTGTGTATTATCCACTATAAAGAGAAATGCAGCTCATCCCCAGGGGTGACAACTATACAGATGGCAAGAAAACCTCATACAGGGTTGGGGCAGGGTTCTGGTCTTGTCTTTACAGGAAAATATACATCTTCAAAAAGTCGAGATCCTGGACTTTTAGATGCCTAAAGAGAAAAAATAACTACCCAGAAAGGATCACCAAGCAAAAAGAAATATGACTTATGAGGACAGGAGATCAATATATGCACCTAGAGCTCGCTTTGGAGTGGGACAATGGCTATCCTTCTCTAACATCAAGCATCTTGTAAAAAAAAAATTCATGTTTCTGTTTCATGTCAGGAGTAATCTGGTATGGAAAGGAAAATTTTTTTTTTTTTTTACTTTTCTCCATGCCTATTCTGTCTATATTGTAAATATGTGTCTATATAAATAATGTTTAAGTTTTCCATAATGAATAGTAGATTTTCCTGCAGTAATCTTTAGAGTTTCCAAAAGAAAGATGGGGCTCCACAACTCCACCTGTCGGGATGACGTCATGATGCTGATAGTGCTATTATAAGACCGGTTTTTGGGTTCCAGCTGCCAAAATGGTGCACCTTCTCACAATGTTCTGGCCAGAACTCCAAATAAGAATAAAAAAGAACCCTATAGGCTACTCAGAGATCATTTAGAATTATACAAGACAGTAATCTTGAAACTTAGCCATTGTTTTACTTTTACAGGATCCCATAAAAAAAATTGCCCCCATGACAACTGAAAGCAATCTAGAAGACCATGTCCCCTCTCCCAACAAAGTTTGTCCTCAGGGTTAGGAACACTATTTAGGGGTTGATTATTACTCGTATAGGGTTGGGATGGAAAGAGAGATCTCCTTTTAAAAACTGGGGGGGGGAACTGAATGGAATAATAGGCAGATTAGTGTGAACTTACACTAATAATAATAATAGTGAATAGTAGAGTGAATACTTGTGAGCTACTATTTGTGAACAATTTATATTTGGTATAGATTCTTGTATATTGCCGGGCGGTGGTGGCACACGCCTTTAATCCCAGCACTTGGGAGGCAGAGGCAGGTGGATCTCTGTGAGTTCAAGACCAGCCTGGTCTACAAGAGCTAGTTCCAGGACAGGCTCCAAAACCACAGAGAAACCCTGTCTCAAAAAAAAAAAGATTCTTGTATATTGATACAAGTTCAAATTATATTTGTTATATTGAATATGCTGCTCCTATTTCTACTTACAATATTTCTACACCTATGCAAAGTTACTTTGTCAGATTGTATGCATGCATGTTTCTACCCCTATTTAAGACATTTGTATATTGATACAATTTTTAGGCTATCTTTATCATATTGCATTATATATTTCTACCTCTGATCAAGATACTTATACATTGTTTATATTTTGAGGTCATTGTCCTCATTTACTGCACAGTTGTTTAAAGATTGTTTAATATTCATTCTGATATGAAGTCTTAGTTTCTGAGTTATATAGGTATTAAGTATTTTAGGCCAATAGTCATTCAAGTTTGTTATACTTATAGTTAGACTAATTAGATTCTTTAGATACATAGAGACTGTAATCTACATGGATAGGTAATTTTCAACCACTTCAAAGATCTGTAGAATGTGGCATTTAAATAACTTAGGGTTTCTTTATATGAGACACAACTGTTCCTGGCAGTACTCATGTATTTCTGAGAGAATGTTGAGCACCGAAGACACTCCATTTGGAGTTTGTTTTCTTCTTGGTACAATTGGCCATGCCTCAACCACTGACAAAGAGCATGGTGTCTAGAATGTATAAGCAGGATACAGGAAAAAAAGACTGCCAAACCTTGCCAAGACTGGGTAAGACAGTTCTGAAAATTTTCCTATCTGTCAGTTAGTCTAGGCTTTAGCCAAAGTTGGTTGCTTCAACATTGCAAATTAGACTTTGGGTGATTGCTCAGGTATCTAGTTGTCTCTGTCATCTACTGCACATTTTGGAAGCTGCTTGATTGCACTTCCTGCCTACTCAAGTAATATTATCTCCCTTCTCAGGCCTTCGATGGGGTTGAAGACTAGATAGTTGTAGTTACCTTCCTCTTATGATCTAGCCAATCATTCCAATGTAAGGCTTAGACTCCTTAGGATAGAATGTTTATTGAAACATTATCATATGTTCCTTGCTTAATATTGTTTATGCTGGCTGCAATTCTAATTTTATACTTGATATCTGTTCCTAGTGTATATAGTTTTGTATTGGGTTTGGAACTCTCTTATTTAGACAAAAGGGGAGGGTGATGGGAATCTCCTTCAGCCAATGACCTTTAGGAGGCTGGACCAGGTTTGGGTGTGACTTTTTGGGTATGTAGAGAAAACCACCTGCCTGCCCAGTGCTTTCTCTCTCTCTTGTTCCCACACTCCACATCTTGAGGTTGGACCCCCTTTCCTGTTCTGTGAATTTTTCTCTTACATAAAAAATAATCTAAAAATACTCTTTTGGAGTTACCTTGTGATTGTTTGACTCGTGTTTCCCCTCCCCCTTTTACATGTTCAGCTTTAGTTGTGAGCTGCCATGTGGGTGCTGGGAACTGAACCTGGGTCCTCTGGAAAAGCAGTCAGTGAGTGCTCTTAATGACTGAGCCATCTCTCCAGCCCCCTATTGCATTCTTTTATATTGCATTTATTTAACTGTGTGAAGCTATGTTACTTTGCCTGTCTAAAACACCTGATTGGTCTAATAAAGAGCTGAATGGCCAATAACAAGGTAGGCAAAAGGATAGGCCAGGCTGGCAGACAGAGAGGATAAGTAGAGAAGAAAAAGAGGGACTGGGAAGCAAAAAAGATCAAGGAATGAGAAAAGAAGGGGCCAGCAACTCAGCTGGAAAGGAAAGAAAGAAGGAAAGAAAAGAAAGAAGGAAAGAACAGCTTACAGAAATAGAGAAAGATAAATGCCCAGAGGCAAAAAAAAAAAAAATAGACGGGATAATCTTCATTAAGAAAAGTTGGCAAAAAGCAAATCATGCTAGGGTTGGGCTTTTATAAGTAATAATAAACCTCCATGTGTGATATTTGGGAGCTGGGTGGTGGACCCCCAAAAGAGTCAAAGAGCCGAAGAACAAGAGTAAAACAACACATCAGCAGCAGCAAACATGTGCATGTTTTTGTGGGTGCTCACGTGTGTCTGCACGTGTGGAGACCACAGGCTGATGTAGGGTGTTTTTCTCTATCACTGGCCACCTTAGCTTTGGAGGCACAGAGTCTCTCAATAAACCTGGAGTTCACTAATTGGCTGGTGTTTGGTAATAGCCTGGAGTCATAAGAAATTGAGTCATGCTGTCCTAGGCAATAGCCCCTAGCCATAAAGAATGGCTTAACCTCTGCCTGACTGTTTCTTTCCACCTACGGGGAAAACAGGCCTGTGTATCGAAAATGACCAGTCCTACTCCCAAACACACACACACACACAAAGAGAGAGAGACAGAGAGAGACAGAGAAAGAGACTCATACATACACAGAGAGAAAGAGAGAGACTCATAAATACACAGAGACATACTCATACACACACATACACACAAACATACACTAGCTATAACTTCATGGTATCTATCTATCTATCTATCTATCTATCTATCTATCTATCTATC
>NC_022027.1:46259428-46271237 GCF_000317375.1 Microtus ochrogaster
TACAGATGTTGACTACTGTGCTCTGCAGGGGTTACAGATGTGGACCCTGTGTTCTGCTCTTATATGGTACTGGGGCTCCAAACACTAATCTTTAAGCTTATGCAGCAACTGGTTTACCCACTGAGCCATCCCTTCAGCTCCTAACCCCACCCTTTTCAAAAATGCTTAAAGCAAGTAAATGTGTTCAGAGTGGCTGTTGAGATTATCCAGAAAGATTGCCTGAGTTTGGATTCTGATTTCCAGTGCACAGGTTAGAACTGTGAAAAGGTTGCTTCATCTTTCTGATCAGTTTTATCATCTGTAAAGTGGGAGAGTAACAGGAGCTACCTGGAGTTTCCTTGATTAGATGATCCACACTGAATGAAAAGAGAATAAAAAGGAAAGGAAAGAACGTGACTTCTACTAGCACGTGGAGAACAAAGTTCTTGGGGAGAAAGGAAGACACGGGAGAGAGCATAGCCAGAGGCAGAGCTCAGCGTTCTCTGGGAGAGTTCAAACTGGACATGACCAGGCTGAGCCCGGCCGTGTGGGGAGAGGGGAGGGGCCAGGAGAAAGGAGAGAGGACACCAGGTGCAGCAGCCAGGCGGCCAAAGGTACAAAAGGGTTGGGAACCAAAATGTCTGGATTCTATAGGGAAGAGCCTTGGGGAAGGGCAGCCCAGCCTCTGGGCTGGAGAATTCAGGGTGGAGGAAGGGGTTTGCCTGCCAGAGCCTGTAACAGGTAGGGACTGAGGGATTCTGGGAGAACCTGATGGCCGGGTCTGTTTTGATATATTAAATAGGCACTTTAGCCATTTGTCAGGGGTTTGAAACTTAACACACACAAGGCTGGTGGCATACAGCGTGTGCCTGCAGCTGTAGCCTTTGTCTTAGCAGGAATCTATAAAAGAAACGAATGACAGAACAGTAGCTTGTGCGTTTACGGAGGGACACATTCACCAGTCTCTCGCCCGCCCTTTGAAGATGTGATGGAAGGTGCCAGCTTGACAGGTGAAATTGTCCCGCGTGGAGATCCTCGGGCTTGATTCTGTCCCTTCTGGTATTTGACTTCAGTTAAACCCCTGACTTGTCTGAGCTCCGGGAGCTTTTCTGTTGAATGCCCTTACTGTTAAACCCTTGCCTTTGGCTACTCAGTAGCGATGTTGATGCAGCTATTAGGTCCAAAGAATACTCCCCCAAAATGGCATTGCTGCTGACAATGCCCTAAATGACATGGTCTGGGTTCAGCTCAAGCTGGACTCTGGCTGGATAAACAGAAGGATTGCTAGCGCAGATAGACTCAGCGTTCCTCAGAAATCTCGTAAGGCGAGTTTCTGTTTGTCAGGAAAAGCTATTACTTCTCTTATCTGCCCCCTACAGCCAACCGCCTCTGGCAATGGGCATCTAGTTCCTGATTAACTCAAACAAGGCTATACTAGATCAGAGTTCCCACGGTAGTTCCCAGGCTCTTGCACTGCTCCCCTATCCCATCACAACAAGACTTTTCCTGCCTTTTGCTGTTCTCTCTGCTCCCTCCCTCCCAACACACATGGAGAGACAGCCCCGGCAGTTTTGATTCCCCAATAAACGTCTCTTTCTACCCACAGAGTGGTCTGGTTCATTGATTTCCTTGTACAGTTGCTTCCACTAGCCTTAGTTCCCCATTAGCTCTGCGCAGAAATCCACCACACTGACTGTCCCATCTTTTCCTGGGATAGGCACAGGGAGATGCCTCTTAAGGAACACCCACAGGAAAAAGCCCATTGACTGAGCTTTTCCTCCTAAGTCTTTCTCCTGGTCCTCAGCTAGTGCCCTCCTCCCACTCTTTGTTACCCCCAAGACTGTTTGCAATCCTGTTCTCCTTCACTCTTCCTCTTTCGTGATCCTGAGCTGTGTGCTTCTTCTGCAAGAAAATTGTGCGCCAGCCTATGGTTCTTTTCTTTGTCACAGTTGGGTGACCAAAGTCTTTATCTTAGAACCATGCTGATTACCAGCTACTGAAAAGATAAGTATGTTCCTCTGTTCATATTCTGAATTTATTTATTTTTGAGACAAGGTCTCACCATTTAGTCCTGGTTGTACGGAACTTCCTGTAAAGACCAGGTTGGCCTCCAACTCAAATACATCCACCTGCCTCTGCCTTTTGAGTGCTGAGATTAAAGGTGTGCACCGCTGTGCCTGGCTTTTTCAAATTTTTAAAAACTTTGAGAGAGGGTCTTATGTAGCCCAGACTGCCTTAGAATTTGCTGTGTATCACAAAGATAACCTTGAACTTCTGATCTTCTGGCTTCCACCTCCCAAGTGCCGTGATTATAGGTGCTTGCTACCATACTCAGTTTATTTGGTGCGGTGGATCCACCTTCTTGGAGGCAGGGTCTTTTAATCAAACCCAGAGCTCCCTGATGACAGTCTTGCTAGACAATCTAATCTGGGGATCCCCCTTCTCAGTCTTCCCAGCCTAAGATTCTAGGCAGGCTGCCATACCCACCTGACATTTACAGGGGTTCTGAGGGTCCTCGTACTTGAATAGCAAGCGCTTTAATCATTGCACCATCTCCTCAAAGTGAGATCTGAGGATTTTCTTGCAATGTGTATATATATGTATGGTTTGTTTTTTGAGACAGGGCTTCTCTGTAGCTTTGGAAAGTCGCTCTGTAGACCAGGTTGACCTTGAACTCATAGAGATCCACTTGTCTCTGCCTCCTGATTAAAGGTGTGTGCCACCACTGCTCAACAAAAAAAAATTATTTTTATTCTATGTATGTGATCACCGTCTGAATGTATGTATATCTCGTGTGTGCATGCTTAATGCCTGAGGAGACCAGAAGAGGGTGTTAGGTCTTTCAGAACTAGAGTTACACACAAGCCACCATGTGGGTCCTGGAAACAAAATCCAGGTCATCTGCAAGAGTAACAAGTGCTCTTAACCTCCAAGCCATCTCTCCAGCCCTGCAGTATCCTTTGTTCTGTATTGTTTTTAGAGATAGGATTGTATATAGTGCAGGCTGACCTCAAGCCTTCGGTGTAACCCAGAATGACCTTGTTCTGATCTCCCAGCTTCCATCTGCCTAGTGCTTGGGTTACAGAGCTGCCTAAACCATACCTGGCTTGTTTGGTACCAAGGGTTGAACCTAGGGGTCATGTATACAAGGCATTACCTTTTCTACCCATACAGCGACATCTCCAGCACCCCCAACTGTTAAAAAAAAAGTTTCACTATGTAGCCCTGGTTGTTCGGAAGTTCACAAAGATATGCTTGCTTCTGCCTTCTGGGTGCTGGGATTAAAGGTATGCATCTCAATGGCAGGTCCATCTCCACCTCTTGGGGGTACCAGGGATTAAGTTTTGAGGCTTACTCATTCATGGATGAGACTTCATGAATGGAAGTCTTCTACCAGTGAACAATATCTCTCTCCTGAACATGATTTTTGGAGGGTCATGGGTTACACAGATAAGATTATGTTGTCCTTCAGAGATGGAGAACAAGGAAAGAGATACTTTGATTGAGGGAGCCATTATGGGACTAGCAAGAAACCTGGCACTAGAAAAATTCCCAGGAATCCACAAGGATGACCCCAACTAAGATCCTAAGCAATAGTGGAGAGGGTGCCCGAACTGGCCTTGCCTTGTAGTCAAATTAATGACTATCTTAAATGCCACCATAGAACCTTCATCCAGCAACTGATGGAGATAGGGCCAGAGACCTGCAGTGGAGCACTGGGCTGAGCTTCCAAAGTCCAGTTGAAGAGAGGGAGGAATGAGAATATGAGCAAAGAGGTCAGGACCATGATGGGGACACCCCCTGAAACAGTTTACCTGAGCTAATGGGAGCCCATCAACTCCAGCCAGACTGGAAAGGAACCAGCATAGGACCAAGCTAGACCCTCTCTGAATGGGGGTGACAGTTGTATGGCGGGGACAGACTGCGAGGCCACTAACAGTGGCACCAGGATTTGTCCCAGCTGCTTGCACTGACTTTTTGGAACCCATTCTCTTTGGAGGGATACCTTGCTCAGCCTGGATATAGTGGGGAGGGCCTTGGTCCTCCCATGGAGCAACGTACTTTGCCCTCTTTGGGGAGTGGATGGGGGAGGGGTGGGAAGAAGGTAGAGGGAATGGGAGGAGGCAAGGGAGTGGGAATGGGGATCGGTATGTAAAATGAAAAAAGATAATTTGTTTTCTTTTTTAAAATATGTTTTTTAAAAGTAAGAAAAATAAGAGTCTGTTGTCCTTGAGTCCAGGGCTGGAAGGAAACAAAGAAGGAAGAAAATGGAGATATTGTAGAGTGTGGGGGCCACAGCAGCATTTGTGTTCTGAGCGCACACGAGGGAGATTAATTTTGGGGGGGAACTAGCTATGGTCTGAATGTATTTAGATTTCCTACCCCCAATTCGTGTATTGAATATTCACCCCAAGGTGATGACATTAGGGCTTTGAGGTTATGAGGGCAGAACTTGCATGAACGGGATTAGTGGCTTATTAAAGAGGACCCAAGGTGTTTCTCTTGCTCCAATCACTCACCAAGTGAAGACACAACAAAGAGGTGCCGTCTGTGAACCAAAGAGCATTCTCTCTCACTATAAAATGGTTTGATGATGCCTTCACCTTGGTTTCCTAGCCTCTAGCACTGAGGTAAATAAAATTACAGAGTTTATAAGCCACCCACTGTAGTGAGTGTATATTTGATGTAGCAGCCAAGTGGACTAGGGAGAGAAACGGATTATAAAGAATACAAAGCCTGCTTTGGCTCTTGAAATCACAAGTGGGAATTATACAGGTAGAAGGGGAAGCTATTTTCACTTTAAACAGGGATATACAAATCTATCCTTAGCTAAAAGGGGGAGGGAGGACACAGAAGTTCTAACTTTGTGTATTCTAACGAGGCACACACATTCTGCAGTTCAGTACCGTCTTAGCTTGTAAGATAGAATAAATACGGCTACATATCTGCATATGTAGCACCAGCAGCCTCATTCAAATAGAGAACTGGGCAACAATGCATCTTAATTTCCAACATGCAGAGCCCAGGCAGCATTTCTGCCTGCTGTGTTGGACAGGGCTACGGTCCACCTGCTCTCTTGGCTGCTGTGTCCCCTCCAGCAGGCCTGTGATCATCAGAATGCAATGTGGGCTCCTAGAACTAGTTCAGTTCAGACCCAGCTGAGGAAACTGGAGTTACAACTATTCTCTGTGCAAAGTTGTTTCTCCTCCCTGCTTCCTCCTCCAGCACCTTAGGTTTTAGATGGGGGGGGGGGAGGAGATGGTCAGATCAATGTTCTAAAGCAGTTTGCCTTGGCTCAAAGCCATGACATAAAAAGGAGTGTGGATTTCCCTCATGTCTCGGAGCATCCCGAAGATAGCTCCTAGGGCAAGGACATTCCTCTAAACAGACTTTTTTTGGCAGTCCAAGCAGGACTTTGGAATTCTTCCAAACAAGGGTTTGGTCCTAACTCTGCCTCTGGCCAGCATTAGTTATTTTCTCTGCTGCAGTGACAAGATACCTTTTTAAAAAAAAAGCCATTTGTGGGAGGGTTTATTTGACTCACAGTCTGAGGGCGCAGTCAGTCCTGGGAAGCCTCAGCAGCAGGCGCTTGAGGCAGCTACATTGCATCCACAGTTGGGAAACAGGGGTGACAGCCAGGACTCAGTGTCTGTTCTTCATTCAGTCCAGGACCCCAGCTCATGGAACGATGCCCCGTTTTTTAGGATGGGTCTCTGTGGTAGTTTGAATGTAATCGGGCCCCCATGATCTCATAGGGAGTGGCACTATTAGGAGGTGTGACTTTGCTGGAGTGGGTATGGCCTTGTTGGAGGAAGTGTGTCACTGTGGAGGTGGGCTTTGAGGTTTCCCATGGTCAGGATACTGTCCGCTGTGTCAGTTAATTTCCTGTTGCCTGCAAGATGTAGCGCTCTCAGTTCCAGCGCCACGTGGGCCTGCATGCCGCCATGCTCCCTGTCATGATGATAATAGACTGAACCCTTGAAACAGTAAGTGAGCCACTCCAATTAAATGTTTTCCTTTATAAGAGCTCCCATGGTCATGGTGTCTCTTCACAGCAATAAAAACCATAACTAAGACAGCCTCCCCACCTCCATTAACCCAATGTGGATAATCCCTCAAAGGCAGGCCTAGAGCCTAACCTAGAGCTGACAATCCCCACAAGCATGCCAGAAGCTTGACTCCCCGGGACCTAGGCTATAGGCGGTTCTAGGTCTTACCTAGCTGACAGTGTGAACCATTACAATGAGAAATGCTACCTCATCAAGTCGGATCAGAGATTCCTCATTTCCAACAAAGGCCATCAAACCATTTACATGGGAGAAAAGGCAGTTAAAGAATCATGAGAAGGCATTCAGAGAATGATACCTTTGAATATTTAAGTAGCAAATTGGAGATAGGATAGTCAAATTCGGAGCCCAAGCCAAGTTTGTGCCTTGTTCGGGCCGTCAAGTCTGGAAAGCAGTGGAATCTTCAAGAACATTGCCTCAGGCTTCTTCTAGTGCCCTGACCTTTGGCCTTGAAGAAGGGTGACTAACTGGACTGCTGGATTGTCCAGTATTTTGTTGTGACCTGGCCTACCTGGTCTCTGAGCTGCCTATCTAGGAACTGAACTGAGAAAATCCTGGATAAGTGTGGTGGGAGCAGAGTTCTCTTACTAGGGAGCAGTTGATCGTAGATGTAAAGTTCTCCCTGCCGCTGAAGCGAATGCAGCTGCTGTTGGCTGTCACTCAGGAATTTGGAGTCGTTCCAGAGTCATTCCTGAACTGCTTTATTTACTCAGAGCTCTCCGTATAGCTGATCTTCAACCTTTGGGATTTCTTTTCCCTTTCATTTTCTTTTTCTTTACTGATAACAGTAGTTGCAATGCCATGCAGCCTGCTAAGAGTAGACATTCTAGAACCAGCTTGCTTGGGTTTGGGCTCTGTTACCCTGAGCCAATATTCATCCTCCCGTGGCTCCAGTTCTTCCGGTGGAGCCTGAGGACTAAGGAACTGGATTGCTGTTTGCCTTGAGTCAGGACGTGTATTGCACATAGATCTGGGTAATAGTAAGAGCTCTGTTTGCTCTGTGAGCTGCTCACAGCCACATGCCCCGCCACAGTCCTGTGAGGAAGCCCTAGTTCCATCTCCATGTTATAGATGGGGAAAGTGAAGCTTAGACCGGCTGACCAGTGTCAACAGAGCCGGTAGGTAGTAGAGCTCAGGATTAAACCCAGCTTTCCCCCTCATTTACAAATCCCATATTTTTAACTACTGCTGACAGTGCGTCCTGAAGTGGATGGTCTTAAAAGTTGTCACTGACTTAATTTTAAACACATGCCTTTTGAGTCTTTCTTTCTTTCTTTCTTTCTTTCTTTCTTTCTTTCTTTCTTTCTTTCTTTTTTGCCAAACCAGTGGATGCCACCTGACTTTCAAAGAAGAGGCCCTGTCTCCAAGCACAGACATGTGAAAACTCAAGATGAAAGCGAGTGGCTGGGATCAGAGGATTTCCAGAAGGTGCCAGCGGCGGCACAAGAATAGACTGGATCCATTTGCACCCAGGTGTAGGTTTGCCGGTGCTGGACCGAGTTCCAGCTGGCCTCTTGTCTCTGCTGTTGCCTCTTGCCTCTGTCCTCCGGGCAGCTAGGAGATGTTTCCTCCAGCCTTTTGAACTTTTGTTTCAGTTGATTCTAGTGTGGAAAGCTAGGACACCTATAGGAGGTGGTGTTGAAAGCAGTGTATTTGGTTTTCTGTATTTATTTTCTGAGTGTGAGTGTTTTGTCTGTATGTATGTGCACCCTGTGCAATTCTGGTGCCATGGAGGTCAGAGGAGAGTGTCGCATCCCCTGGAGCTGCAGGTACAGACAGTTGGGAGCCACCATGTGGGCACTGGGAACTGAACCAGGGTCCTTTGTAAGAATAGCAAGTGCTTTCAACCACTAAGCCATCTCTCCAGTCCCAAAAGTATATTTCTTTATTTTAATTTTTTGAAACAAATATTTATTACTTGGGATGATTTTTGAGTCACAGGAAAGTTCCAGGGATAGTGGCAAGTCTGTACCTCCTTCGCCAGTTCCCCACATGTCGGCATTTGACCCCACCAGGATCATTTGCAAATCCTAGACCTCTATGTTTGTTTGATACTAAGAACTAAGCTCTCCTAGGTTTCCCAAAGATAGGCTGCTTTGTTTTGGGATCCTAAGCAGGACTCACCACTGCATTTAGTCAACATGTCTATGTGTGCTCTGTCCTAGGTAGGGTTTCTATTGCTACTATTGTTACTATAGCTACTATTGTTACTATAGCTACTATTGTTACTATTGCTACTATTGTTACTATTGCTACTATTGTCACTATTGTTGCTGTTGTTACTATTGTTACACAAGGGCCCAAGCAGCTTGGGGAGGAAAGGGTTTGCTTGGCTTTGGCTTCCACATCACCATTCATCATGGAAAGAAGTCAGGGTAGGAACCTGGAGGCAGGGGCTGATACAGAGGCCGTAAAGGGGTGCTGCTTTCTTGTTTACTCCCTATGGCTTCCTCACCCTACTTTCTTTTAGAGCCCAGGACCACCAGGCCAGGGATAGCATCACCCACAATGGGCTGGACCCTCCCCTGTCAATCACTAATTAAGAAAATGGTTTGTCTACAGCCCAGTCTTACAGAGACATTTCTCGGTTGAGGCTGCCTCCTCTCTGATGAGTCTAAAGTGTGTGTCCAGTTGAGACAAAACTGCCCAGCACAGTCTCTTTGTTTCCTTTACTCAACCTTTCTTATTTTTCACGACCTTCATTTTTTCAGCCAGCGTCTCACTATGTAACCCAGTCTACTTTTAGCTTGCTGTCTTCCTACCTAAGCTTCGTCAGTGCTGGGTACCCCTGGACCCAAATTTGAACGACCTTCTTTTAAGAGAGCTGTTGAGGAGTTTGTAGACTGGCCGTCTAGCTGGTCAGGTCTGTATTTTCCCTGTGGTTGATTAGAGAAGTATACCTCAGGGTGACACCGCAGGAGTACCTGCGGTGGTGACACTGACCTGATCCACAGGACTAATGTGTTTTCTGGGTTTCTTCACTGTGAGTGTTTCCCAACCCTTTTCTATTATGTTCGTTGTGCACTGAGACCCACATATACTGTATGGGGGGGGCGCTAAAATTTGCCTCCTCCAGCGGGGAGAACATACATATATTGTCTGAAAGTTCTTTCTAGTGAAGATTTATTGTCTCTTTGTAACTAGATTCTTTCTTTTAAAAAAAACATTGAAAATTTAATCCTTATGTGTATAGCTGTATTGCCTGGATGTGTCTGAGCACCACATGTGCCCACAGAGGCCAAAGGAGGATGTCAGGCCGCCCTGAAGTGGAGTGCTAGGCTGTTGTAAGATACCACATAGGTGCTAGGAATCGAACCTTGGTCCTCTGCAACAGCAGCCCATGCTCTTAGGCACTGAGCCTTCTCTCCAGCTCACTACATTATGTCTTTATATTGGCTTGGAGTAATAGTTTCTTAATATAAACCAGTGCTTTTCACCTCCAATGCACACACCGGATCTGCTTTTTCTGTGTGCTCGGGACTCTCATACTTCCTTTACGCACTCACAACAGACAAGACCCGAAGTCTTAACTAAGTTCCTTCTTTGTTCAACCCTAAGAATCAATAACACCATTGAGTCCATCAACGAATGAGTGACACGCAGGTGAGCGACAATGTCCTCTGGCATTGTCTGAGGTTAAGGATTTTCAACTCTCAACAGCAGTGTCTGGAGAATAGATACTCACGCTTTTGATCCCAGCACTCAGAGGCAGAGGCAGGAAGATCTCGTGAGTTCGAAGCCAGCCTGGTCTACAGAGTTAGTTCCAGGACAGCCAGGGTTACACAAAGAAACTGTTTTGAAAAACCAAAAATAAAATGAATAAAGTGCTGGAGGGGAATTTGATTCAGCAACCTTTTAAAAATGACTGAATTGTTCCCTTAAAGAACATCTTTAAGAACTCAGCCATCTTTAAATGCGGCGAGTGCAGAGACAAGCAAGCGATGTCTGTGTCATTAAATCATGAGCCTACAGGGAAAACCCCGGCTCCTTTGGAAGCCTGGTTTCACCTGGGCAGCCAGAGGCCAATTGTAGAGCTCGTGTAGCTTCCAGGCATTCTGATTGGTCTGTACCAAATAAGAAGGCGGGCCTTTGGGTATCTGAAACAGTTCTGTGGGCTGGATTGCTGACGCTGTTGGGGTGTGGGCTGGTCTGGGTGATCGAGATTGCAGTCCCCGCTTTTAGAGGCTCCTCTGTCTTCACGGGGATTTTTTTGGTGGGAGTAACAAGTGGGAAGGACCGATCTTTGGTCGGTCTCCAGGGGATCTTTGGCTTGCTTACTGCAGAAGTGAAACAGGCCAGAGGCAGGGGAACCTGAGCAAACCGGTTAAGGGCCTCTAAAGAAGGGGAACTAATCCTGGTGGCTGTGGAAAATACCCTGCAGGAGGTAACAGCAGCTCCCTGAAGTCAACCTTTTAGGCCCTCTCTGGAGACGCAGATGGAGGAAAGCCCCTAGTTACTGGGACTTCTGAGAGTCCAGTTTTTTCCAAGAGCTTGCCTCTTGGAAAAGCTAAAGTTGGATTTCCGTCTAAAATTTTTACTCTGAAGCCCTAATTTTACAATTACCTACAAGCTTTTTCTACTTCTGTTAAATTACAAATTACTGAAAAGTTTCTGTGCTCCAATAAACCTCTCACCCGACACAATAATCCAAATCAGACCAATTCAAACTGAATTAGAAAAGGCCCGGATTTAATGGATACCAATACTCCTGGGTGGCCTTCCAGCTGCTCCCCTCCCCCCAAGAGAAGAGACCAGGAAGGATGACGTGTTTGTTCTCTGGGGGAATGTTTAAATACCCTGTGGGAGTGGTCTTGAGCATTGATGCACTTTCCCGGAGGTGGAGTCTGGACTGAGGCAACTCCCAGGGGAGGGGGCTTGAGATGGAACTTCCACCAAACATTCCAGACTCTTTCGTGAATGTTTGGATGCCAGGGACTGAGGTGAAGCCTTAACCCAAACATTCCAGACTCTTTGGGTATATGAATGCCAGGGGCTGGGGTAACACTTCCTAACAAATACCCCAGACTCTGGGTATAGAGATGCCAGGAGCTGGGGTGAAGCCTTAATCCAAACAATTACTATTTGAGCAAGCCCCCTTTTCTGTTTTCTAAGCTCTAACAGGCTTAGAGATCTTATGTTGAAAGCAAGTCCAGCAGTCCTTATCTTCTGCTCTGGGCCAGGTTGTAACTGGCTTTCCACAATATTTACTTGGAATCTTTTGGATTTTGTTAAACACTAGAACCTGGCTTGGACAATGTCTGAAAGTGTCTGAAAGCTGTCCCTCAGAGAGCAGCCTGATGCCACGGGAGGGAAACAGATTTTGTGTGAGATTATCTTGAGGGAAGCTCATGTTCTTTCTGATGTCTGACGAATGGTTCTGACGTGAATTTCAAGTACTATGTGGCTTTTAAGCTTCCCTCTACCTTCATGAGTTTAGGTTTGAATCTTAGAAACTAAATGTCTGGCGAGAAATACTAATTACATAACCTGTTGTCTGATACCTCCCACCTGAAGGTAGCAGAGACGTATTTATTCCATCTTAGGCCGTGAGGTCCTTGGCCGGCTCATCTGAAAACAGCATCCCCTACAAGCACTAAGGCTCCAAGAGCCGAGCTCTCTGCATCTGAACAGAGGTACCCATAGAGGAAGAACCAGGCTTTGTAGATTGAATGGTGAGGAAGAAGTTCCCCCTGGCTCCATGGATGGAGTGATTGGGAGTGCGTGAGGGTTACAAGATTTCCTTGGTTTTATGGGAAATCTGT
>NC_022027.1:46271732-46275255 GCF_000317375.1 Microtus ochrogaster
CTGAGCCTCTACTCTTAATTGGAACTCGAATATACTGTGTCAGTACTGGCATTAGAACAATCGTATAAGGTAGGTACTATCCCAGAGAAAATGGTGAGAGCCCTATTCTCGCCACCTACTAAAATGTACATTTTTAGATTCTTTTGAGATAGCTCTGCATCCAATTCAAGTGATTTAACAATGACTCTTCAGTTGGAATGTCTTACCTAATGTGCTAGCAAGGGGTTAAGTGTCATTTTTAAACAGCAGGAAGCTACACCCTTAACCATAGTCAGGCGGATGTTACTCTTACCTTGCTTAGCAGGAAGCTAGGTGTAATAGGGATATAATCACTTCCTGTGGCACAGAAACCATTACCTGACTATTGTAAACACAGACTCTGACGTCAGCTGGAAATGCAGGGTTTCTATTGTGTGAGCAGAGTGTGTGGTGTGGCAAGATCATGGGTTGCCATGAGCTGAGTCATGACTGTGTTTGTATCAGTCTAAATGACCAATAAAGACATCACAGGGCGGAGGAGGTCACTCAGGGCTTGAAACATTCCCTATGGTGTCTGACACCTGAGATGGCATTTAAGAAATAAGGCCACACCTCTCAACTACTTAACCGGAGGTACCTCTGCAGAGGACGAATAAAAAGTGCTGGGATTTGAACCCCAGATCTGGTTCCAAAGCCATGAATTCTAATTAAAGATTAGAACAAACCGTTGTGGAATCTCTTCCCATTGACGTCATAGGCATGTTAATCGCTCCTGAATTCATTGGACCGGCTGGCACACATCGTTGTCTGTATCTTCTCTTCTACTTCCTCTTGATTTACACCTCGGTCATTGCCCTCCCAAGTGGCCCGGCTGTCTTGCTCACCTGCTCTGATCTTTTCACACTTCGCTTCTGTTAAAACTGTTGTCAGTGTCCCCCATCTGTTGATCATTTTACTTGATCTCAACCTCATCGATGGGCTGTTACCTTTACTTTTGTCCAAGCAAGCCCTTGAATCTCTCTTTGTCTTTCTGATGAATTGCGGCCCTGATGAGTCTAGTTATCTGCTGTCCTAACGCTTGAAAACTAGAGCTTGCTTGAAAGACTTTGGAAGGTTCAGTTTAGATTGGTTTGTAAAAAAATGGTCCTGGTCTCAAGTCAGGCACGCTCCTTTTTCTGTGGTCTCCAGGTGCCCCCTACTGGTGGGTGTGTTTAAAGCTCTAATTTAAGAAACTGCAGCTGGGAGGTTAGGCTTCCTTTGCCCTGCATTAGTTTTATTCTAATAAGAGCTCAAAAACAGGCTTCCTCTCATCTCTTCTGAGGTCATAGTTTTAGGCTCTGGAATCAACACTTAGCTATACCCATCCTCCTGTCTTGCCCATCCGAGAGTGATTTCCCCTCTGAAAGAAAGCATAGAGCTTGAAAATTTGGGCTATTCTTAGAGGAAAAAATAGATCCCTTCTGAACTTTCCTTGGAAGACATAAAAGTTTGTTCATTTTCCACCTTCTCCCCATCCCAACAGAGAGCTGATGGACCAAATACAGATGCTGTCAAGCCTAGCTTGGTTGAAACAATGAGCTGATGTACTTCAGAAAACTCCTCCAATCTTCTCCCCTCCCTCCCCTTCTTAAATCGTACCATACACACTCCAGTGTTTCTGAGATTTCATCTCTCAGAAGAACCTGGTGACTGGAGCTTCAGGGGAGGGTCTTGTGTGAGTGACCTTTTCCTCCTGTCTGGAAAAAGAAAGGCTAACAGGCCCATTCCCCCACTTGGGCTCATGCATGCTGATGTTGTTCAGCAGATTTGGGCTTCTGGTGTAGCTTGGAGACTGAGAAGATTGTGATTGGTCCTTTAGTGCTCATCCAAAGAGAGTACAGCCAGGCCGTGGTGGCACACACCTTTAATCTGCCTCAGGAGGCAGAGGCAGGTGGATCTCTGTGAGTTTGAGGCCAGCCTGGTCTACAAGAGCTAGTTCCAGGACAGGCTTCAAAGCCACAGGAGAAACCCTGTCTTGAAAAACCAAAACAAAAAAGCAAAAAGCAAAAAATTATGGGCACACGTGGATCTGTGTGGGAGAGCCATCCATCCAGAAGGGCTTCACCCTTCATGGTGGAAGGTACCGTCAGTTAACTCAGGCTAAAATAATTTCTTTTAAGCTTGGCTTTCTGCTTTCAGTGTAGCTCTAGTTTGATCTTTTCCTGCTTGATTTGGGTTCCAGTTTTGACATTTCTGGGAAAATCAAAGCTATTACCGTTTATAAGAAGGTTTATATAAACAGTCCTTTATTTTTCATCCTGTTTGTATGGTACCCTGCTTAATACAGACTATTGTAATTAGTCTTTCTTGTCAGACTTTCTTGGACTGCCAATCCCCAAATAATGACACAGAGACTTAATATTAATTATGAAAGCTTGGTCTTTAGCTTAGGCTTGTTCCCAACTAGCTCTTACAACTTAAATTAACCTGTTTTTATCAATCCATGTTCTGCCACACGGCTTTCCACCTCTCTTCCATTCTGCATGTCTGACTTGCTCTGTGTCTCCCCAACATCTCCCCAACCCCACCCCCCGACAGATTCTAACCCTGCATTCCTCTCTCTGCCCGGAAGTCCTGCTTATTCTCTCCTGCCTAGCTGTTGGCCCTTCAGCTTTTTATTAAACCAACCACAGCAATACATCTTCACACAGTGTATAAATATCTCACTATATTTCTCCTTTTGTTTAACTCTAACACAGTGAAACTATATACAATAAGAACAATTATCAAGTAAGGATTACATTTACAATGTCCAGTCCAACTGTATTTGTCAAGTTTGGAGAAATTACTCTATTATAGTCTATCCTATCTTGGTGAGTCCAAAATTTTTTATACCTAAATCACCATCATCAGTGTATTACCAACCTAAAAGTATCTTTTTGGACCTTAAAAACATTTTCCTTGATAAACAACTTAAGCTTTTATGTCTCTCAAGCTTATAAAATTTGCATCTCTTTTGTAAGTTTCTTTTCTGAATTTTGTAACAAAGAAATGGTATAACTATCTAGTATTCAACCACATTAGAGACCTGAGAAGGATAAAATATTACCTGAGTAAATAGAAGGACAGAGCAAGCAACTTCCAAAACTATAGAAATGACAAAGACACTTGGCTACCGAGGCAGTCACCCAAGGTTCCTCTGTAACATAGGAACATCCATCTTTGGCCTACAGGCCTAGAATATCTGACAGACTTTTTTGTGAAGCAGGAAGTCTTGAAGGACTGTCATACCTTGTCTTGGCAAAATTTGACAGTTAACTTATGTTATGTCCTGCTTGTCCAGTTTGGAGAGCACATTGTGACAAGAGCAGTTTCTTGCCCAGTGATTAAATTTGTCATAATGAAAGCAAATTCCACATGGAGTTTCTTTGATGTCCATTATCCTTTTGTGAAGTAGATTGGTGCTGACAAGAGCAGACATGTCTCACTGTCATGAAAAGTCTTATGTTATTAAAACATCTTAAATGCTATATTCTATAGGTCTCTGAAGTGTTTGAAGACCACT
>NC_022027.1:46276105-46278706 GCF_000317375.1 Microtus ochrogaster
AATAATCCACTCTTTCATCTTATCATTCCTATATCCTCCCTTTTCTTTTCAGAAAGAGATTCCTGTAAATGGAGGTTTCTGTCCTGCCCACAAGTTACTGAATAGTCACATAGAGTCTTATATTAATTATAAATGTTTGGCCGATGGCTCAGGTTTATTACTAGCTAGCTCTTACATTTAGATTAACACATTATTATTAATTTGTGTCTTGCCACATGGCATGAAGCTTACCAGTACTCTGGCATCTTGCTCTTTGGGCAGCTGCTGGTGTCTGCCTGACTCTGCCCTCCTTCTCCCTGTATCTGCATTTGGCTTTCCTGCCTAGCCTTATTCTGCCTGACTATAGGCCAAATCAACTTTATTTATCAACCAATGAGAGCAACATATATTCACAGCATACAGAAAGACCATCCCACAGCAGATTCCTAAATCTAATCTTCTTTGCTTAGTTTTCTCCCTGACAATGACCAATAGCAACTTGCATCCAACCCTCCTAAATGATAATAAACATCCATAACCCACTATGACCAAAAACCACTCAGCCCATCTCTTGGGAATATGGGCATCATGTTCTCTAGGTTACTTCCTGTTATCTGGGGGTGATGGAATTTTTAGGGGACCCTGAAAAATTGAGATAATAGTCAAGACCTGGGAGAGGTAACTGTATCATTTGTTGTCCAGTGTCTGTGTAATGGGGAAAGTTCAGGGCTTATCTGAAGTCCTGGTGAGAGTAGTCTGTGAGGCTGCACCATCTCAGCTAGCTGCTTTGAAGTAGTTCTAGATGCAGGTTTTTGAGGAAACTGTAACAGGTATTCTGTGAGGCTGGGTCACCCGGGCTACTTGTCTTCATTGTTGTCTGGATGTTTGTCTCTGAAAACACAAACTTTTAAAGTAACATACATATCTGTGTTAACACAAGCATGGAATATGCAGCGTGTACAAATCAGCTAAAGATGATACTCTGTTCTATGTTTGAGAAGATAAAAGACATCTTTATAGGTTCATTTGCACTGTATAACCAAACTACAATGTAAATCACCATCCATGTCTTAAAAAATTATGGCATGTAATAACAAGTCATGAGGACTCCGTAGCCAAGAAGAGTTATTGTGTCTCATCCAGTCTCAGAGCTGTTCCCATGTAGAGGAATCAGTATAAGCATCACCTGTCCTGTAGTTTTCTTGGTTTCTTCCTTCATATCTACAGCCAAGATTTTCAGGAAGTCTCCTCTGGTCAAATTTGATTTTTATTTATTTTTGAAGGAATCCATTGTTTTTGCTTCCTATGGAAACAAAGGCATAACCTCTCCCCCAACGTAACACATTTCCCAACTTCTACTCTGAAGTTAAGACATCTTTAAAATGTATAGACTAGTTTAATTTATCAGTTCTTTCTACATTTAATGTCTTTTCATAGTCAACAAAGCACTATACAGGATCCAGATACCCTGTGTATTTTCCATCCTTACATGTTTATAATTATTTTTATATTGTTTTATTCTTTAAAGATATTCAAAATTATTTTAAACTATTTATTTTTATGACCATGTATATAAATTTTCTTTTCTCTTTTTAGCACCTAAGCACCTTTTAAAGCATACTGTGTCTGTTAAGAGGTTTTTTTTTTTTTTTGGCCTGGACCTGGCTTTTTATTTTTTAATTTTTGTTATCTTGCATATCTCCAGCATTTCTCTGACTGCATGAGCCAAACTGCTAGGCTACCACATTCTGCTTAGTATATGGTGCTGGCAGTTACTCTGCCTCCCTCAGTATCCTAGCCCACATCCAGGCAATGACATCTGCTGCCAGGACGCACCTGACTTATTCATTCTTGCTAGGAAGGAGGCATGTAGATTGAGAAATTGCAGGTAGGAATAACAGAAACGCAGAAGACACAGACATAGGATCGATTTGGGAGGACTGTCAGTGAATACTGCAGCTTCAAGTTTATTATTCATAGCCCTTTTACAGCCCAAACCAAAGGGAAGGGCAAAAAGATTTTATTCTGATACAAGAAACAAACAAGAGTTCAAACACTGAGGAGCAAAACAGAAAGTAGCTACACCTTAGGCCTGTTGTTTGACCTTGAAGGAGCAAAACAAGCTTGAACTCTCTAACCCTGAGTCAAGACAGCAGAGTCACTTCTATGGACTCCAACACCTCAGTTCCTTGAGAGCCTAACCTCATGCTGGTGGGACCTCAGAGCCACATTTACCCACACCATCTCTGGGAATTTGCTGAGTTCATGCCGCAACTGGGGTCTCTATCTAGTCTTCTGTTCTAGTAGCTTGGCATTCAAGTGCTCAGCTGCATAGTAGGGCCTCTTAAAAGAGCTGCACCTCTGTATACCACCGCAGAAGATTCCCTGTCTGGGACGTTACTCAATTTTCTCAGACTCTATGTTTGGATATATGGACTGTGCCCATGTTGAGTGCCAATAACAATCAGTCTTTCTTGTCAGAATTTTTTTGGAACACCAACCCCCAAATAATGACATGAAGACCAGCTGCTGTGGGACACTGGCCTTGTACCCTATAAATATTTGTCACTTGTACTGGTTTAATAAAATGCTGATTGGTCAGTAGCCAGGCAGGAAGTATAG
>NC_022027.1:46279631-46281608 GCF_000317375.1 Microtus ochrogaster
TGTGTTTCTTTGGGACTGAATGGTTGTGGGACCAGGCAACAACTTAATATTAATTATGAAAGCTTGGCCTTTAGCTTAGGCATGTTCCTAATTAGCTCTTGTAACTTAAATTAACAGGTTTTATTACTCAATGTTCTGCCATGTGACTTTTTAACCTCTCTTCTATTCTGTACATCTGATATGTTGTTCCATGTCTCACTGGCATCTCTTCCCCAACTAGATTCTAACCCCTGTTCTTCTCTCTGCCTAGAAGTCCCTCCTATCCTCTCGTGCCTAGCATGTTGGCCATTCAGCACTTTACTAAACCAATCACAGACGTACAAATAGCCTGCAATGATCTCTTGTATTAAAAATGAAAAGGTAATGGAGCATTGCCTAGGTCGGTATAGATGCAATGAGGCAACCGTCAACCCAAATGTGTGTTTGGGTCCCCTGGCCTCTTGAGTCTTGGATGCTTAGTGATGAACCTTATCTTAAGGAGTGACGTAAATATGGTTAGAGGTCATGAACAGATTACTAGGTCCAGGAAAGTCATGAGTTAATCTAGTCATATAATTTTCCTAGTCAATAGCAGCCAGAAATCCTAGTGGCGCAGCGGTGGTGCACATCTTTAATCCCAGCACTTGGGAGGTAGAAACAGGTAGATTTCTGAGTTCCAGGCTGGACAGGGCTACATAGAAAAACCCTGTCTTGAAAAACAAATGAACATACAACAAAAAGAAAGAAAAGAAAGAAAGAAAGAAACCCATACAGTGAGAAGGTGAACTAGAAGAAACCCAGGTCTGTCTTCTAATCAATGTTTTCAGAAAAAAAACTCACAAAGATTGGTGGGAAAATTGGATAGCTTCTCTTCTCATCCTTTAGTTCCTGGATACAGGTGACCTCTGTCCAGGGTATGGATGTTTCATCAGTGTACATATGTATTAGTTAGGGCTACTATTGCTGTGATGAACACATGGCCAAAGAAACTTGTGGAGGAACATGGCCCAAGAAGGGGACTGTGTGAGGAGAATTCTGAGTACTTGTAAGAAAAGTCCAAGAAAATAAGACCCCATTCCGTGACCCCAGTTTCTTCAAAAACCACAAAATTGTTCTTGGAATGTATTTTCATGCCACTCCCATTGGTATAGTGGATAGGAGTAAGTTTACTTCAGATTTTTCATTACAACTGGCAATCTTAATTGGTTTATATGGAAAAACTTGTTTTGGCTGCATGAAGCTTGCCCACCATGTGTGGTTTATCCTTGGTATTTTACACTTTATTCATGCGACGCTTGCTACTCCTCGAGTATGGACTGTCAGATCCTCTGGACATCGCTGGCTGTTGCTTGAGTCCTTCCTCCTCCTCGTTTATCAGCTCTTGCCTCCGTGTCCCACAGCAGCTAGAGTCACTCTTTTAATTAGTTAAGAAGCTGATTGCCCCTGTAAGGAGTATTTGAAAAGTTTAATGCAAACACTATAGTCACTGTATCACAAATAAATGAAATGAGGTACGAAATAAAATTATTTTATCTAATTCCAAGTGTTCATACCTAAAACATATTCATGTAATTAACACCAAGTGCCCTAAGCGGATCATATTTACATATTAATATTCTTGTATACATGTAACAGCAATAAATAAAGAGGAAAAAGAAAACAGTAGAGATCATATGTGAAAGCAGAAGGAAGTCATTGGTGGCAGAAGAAAGGGAACAGTGGGACAGGAAGGCAGGTATAAGTGGATCAAAATATATTATAACCTATATGAAATGTCATGTATTTTGTGCAATTAATAAATATTAATTAAAATGTAAAAAACACAAAAATTACATAATAAAAATAAAATAGAATATAAAATCTAATTTAAAAATGTAAACTTGGGCTGGAGAGATGGCTCAGCGGTTAAGAGCATTGCCTGTTCTTCCAAAGGTCCTGAGTTCAATTCCCAGCAACCACATGATGGCTCACAACCATCTGAAATGAGATCTGATGCCC
>NC_022027.1:46282603-46284008 GCF_000317375.1 Microtus ochrogaster
CACAACCATCTGTAATGAGGTCTGGTGCCCTCTTCTGGCCTGCAGACACACACACAGACAGAATATTGTATATATAACAAATAAATAAATAAATATTAAAAAAAAGAAAATGCCCTACAGCCAGATCTTATGGAGGCATTCTCTTAATTGAAATTTATTCCCTGTAGATGACTATAACTTGTGTCAAGTTGACAGAAAACTAGCCAGCTTGCTAGTGGGCAGTGGTGGCACAAGCCTTTAATCCCAGCACTTGGGAGGCAGAGGCAGGCAGATCTCAGTGAGTTTGGGCCAGTCTGTTCTACAAAGTGAGTTTCAGGACACACAGAGAAACCCTTTCTCGAAAAAAACAAACCAAAACCAAACCAAACCAAAACAAAACAGAAAAGACTAGCCAGCACAACCTACAACATTCAGATTAGGGACACATTAAGCAGTCGGGATGCTATGCTAACCCTCCTGCTTTCTGAAGTTGGCACTGACACTCTAAGAGGCACTGCTCTAGAGGATGTGCCATGTCCTCACTTGGTCTTGTAGTGGGTCACAGACAGACAGGACATAAATTTCTACATGCACATTCCTAGGCCCTTTCCTAGTCTTCTGCTCTGAGAATTTTCAGAACCTCTTCATGTAGGCAGCTGACGGAGAGCATGCCACTGGACACTGTTCAGGAATAATGTGCCCACCAGTCTCCAGTTGTTGGTAGTGCCTGGTCCTACTGGCAGGCCGCCTGTTCTAATGCTAGGTCAGGGAATGAAAGGCATTTGTCGGGAAAGGTAAGTTCCTTGTCCAGTTGTGAGGTTCTAACTCCTTCCTGGACAGTGATATTTCAACTTTCCTCAGGATGGGATAGAAACCAGGAGCAATAATTTGCATTCCTGGTCCTATGGGTTGTAACTAAGGTCCCTATCTTGAGTTTCATACGGATGTCATCTCCCCAATCCTCCAATAAGACTCCCGAGGTTAAGATGAGCCCACGGCAGGAACATATGCTTACACTCGTGTTTGGAGGCCGCACAACTTACCTACGTTCACAGCCTCTTGGGCATCAGGTGCTGATCTGTGCAGCACTGGGAACACCCCTGTGAGACAAGAATCCCAGAGCGTTCTGATTCAGAACTGTGGTAAGTGCCTTGTGTCACTGATAACCCAGACATTCCCGGGCCAGCTGTCGGTGAACCATTCCTGGTGCTACAGGGATAGATAGACCAACATTCCCGGGCTAGCTGTTGATGCTGGTGCTACAGGGGTAGACGGGCACGCTGTCGTGTTCACTCTGTGCAAAGCTGTGTCTGACACACCTAACCTTAAATGGATGCCCTGAGACTGTGGTTGAGACAGAGTGTAAAGTACCCAGGACTGTAGGTCTGTGACACTAATGTGACCAAGTACCCAGGACTGTAGGTCT
>NC_022027.1:46284163-46287735 GCF_000317375.1 Microtus ochrogaster
AGGAAAAGGAAAAATCCCTGAGAGGACATTACAAGACAAGGAACCAACAAAGAAGCCGCTGAGTCCGTTTTGTGTTGGCCATCTACTGCTGGGCAAGAGAACTACCCCTAAGAGTAGTTTCTTTCCCCGGTGAGACAGTGGGAGAAAGCTACCATTTCTTTTGTGAGTGTTTATTAATTAGGACAGCTTCTGGATTAGGGATGGGGCCTTTGTCTACTTCTTCTTTCATCTCTAGGACACCATCGGGGCAGACCCACGCAGACTGTGCGCATGCTCACCCAGTCTCTGAGTTCATATGTGCCTCAGCCTTGTTGTGTTCAGAAGGCCCTGTTACCTTGGTGTCCTCCATTGCTTCTGGCTCTTACTCTCTTTCTCACAGCATTCTGTGAGCTCTGAGGGGAGAGATTTGGTGGAGACATCCCGTTTAGGGTTGTGTATCACAAGCTCGCTCATTCTCTGCATTCTGTCTGGCCCTCCCAGCAACTTATCCCAGCAGTTTTTCTGCATTGGCTCTTCTGCCTTTCCCAGCGGCATAGCTTGGCTCTTATAAAATCATTTATAAGAATTGCTGCACTCTCTTCCTCACCCTAGCTTGGTGTTTTCCAGTTCACAGTAGCTGTAGCTTTCTCTTTAGGGTGCAGATCATCGTGGCTCTGGACGAGCAGAAGGCAGATCTCAACACAAACCGCCTCCTTATGGCTGTGCCGAACAAGAGGCCGTGTACCGCATTCTCCACAACTGTTTCAGACAAAGGGTGCTGGGCCATGTGTAGGATTCCGTGTTGTAGGATATTACTTAAAGCTGTGTTACAAAGATGTGCTGCATTCTTTTATGTTGCATTAGTTTAACTCTGTGAAGCTGTGTTATTTTGCCTGTCTAGAACCCCTGATTGTTCTAATAAAAAGCTGAACAGCCAATAGCTAGGCAGGAGAGAGAGGATAGGTAGGGCTGCCAAGCAGAGAGACCAAAAAGGAGGAGAGAAAGGAGGAGAGGAGGACACCAGAGGCCAGTCATTCAGCAACACGGCCAGCCACAGAGAAAGAAGGAAAGAGATAGAGAATAAAGAAAGGTAAAAAAGTTCAGAGGCCAAAGGTAGACGGGATAATTTAAGTTAGCAAAGTTGCCTGGAAACAAGCCAAGCTAAGGCCTGACACTTATAAGTCTTTGTGTATTTATTTGGCAGATGGTTGGTGGGCCCCCGAAGAGCAAAGAGTGAAAAATTCCCCACAGCTATGATGCAGACAAAGGATGCTGGGAAAAGCTGCTTGACATTATAAATAGGAAAGGGTTATTTTGGCTCAAGATTCCCATCAATAGTTGTTTGTTCCAGTAGTGTGGGGCCTCTGGTGGCCCAGTATGTCATGGTGAGATCATATGGCAGGAAGACCTGCTTACTTCATGGTAGCCAGCAAGCAAAGAGACAGTAGGGACAGCTGACGTCACAGTCTCCCCTTCAAAAGGATATCTCTACTGACTTAACCTCCTCTTGACAGCGCCCCCTCCCAAAGATTCTACTATTGCTCAGTAACATGTTGGCTGAGGGTCCAGTTCTTTAGCATACGGCCTTTGAGGACATTACAGACCCCATTATAGTATTGATAATACTAAGAGAATAGAAATACGTTCAATGACGAGGTGACAGAATGGGTAAGAAGAGACCGTCCATCTTGCAGATGTTGATCTAAGGGAGGTAGAGGATTGAGGTTATTTATGCAGTAGTGACTTCTAAAGTCCAGATTCAGGAGGGAAGGTGAGGATGATTTCAGATCGATCAGGATTAGAACCCAATTAGAACAATAAACCAGTCTCATGTCTAGGTATCACACACCTGCGGTTGCCATCATAAATTGTGCCCAGAGAGGCAGCCTGGAATGAGTTGCTCAAAGAATAGAGGTAGTGACCCTAATCAAGCCCACCCTACATTAGTCAGTAGGCAGCTAGCTGCAAGGGTGACCCCAGCCAAGATCAGCAGAATTCAGCAGAACAACCAAGTGATCATAGGAGCCCAATAAATTGTTGGGATTTATTTTTGAGATTATAATATAATTACATCAACATTCCCTTTCCTTATTCCAAGCCTTCCCATGTACCCCTGCTAGCTCTTTTTCAAAATCATAGCCTCCTTTTTCACTAACTGTTGTTACAGACATAACATAATATATATACATTCCTAACCATAATGTACTCAATTTGTATAATGTTACCTGTATGTAGTTTTTAGGGCTGATCATCTGGTATTGGATAACCATCGGTTTTCAAAATGATTTTATTTTGTGTGTATGTTGAAGTTTTGCCTGCACATTTGTCTGTGAATCAAGTGCATGCCTGGTGCCTATGGATGCAAAGTAAGAGGCTCAGATGCCCTGGAACTGGAATAACATGGTTGTGAGCTGCCATGTGGGTGCTGGAAATCAAACCCAGGTTCTCTGGAAGAGCAGCCAGTGCTCTTAACACTGAGCCATCTCTTCAGCCCCAATGGTTGTTGATTTGAGCTACTAAGCCTTTGCCCTTTTTATGAATGAGTAGTTGGGTAAGAAGTCCTTCTTTCTGTATTCCATCCGGGGTCCCATGTGTGGCATGCTTCCTGTCTTCAAACTTAAAAGTTCCCCAAAATGTACTCAGTGTTCTCTTGTCCACGTGGGACAAAGGCCTAGGACCAGGTAATCAAATGCATGTGTATAGGACTTTGAGTACAACTACATGTACTAGTGAAAGCCAAAATTTCCAACCTCTCACACCTTGGTATTGCTTGCTTCGAACCTTGATGGTGGCATTACAAGCTGCATGTGGTCTTTGCACTGACATTTTTAGTCAGTTCTTATGCGTTACCAGTGATCCTCCCACTTACAAATATTCCAAGTAGATTTTGCTTGCTACTGATAATTCCATGAATTGGAAAATATTTGCACAGAATATTTATCTCTGTTTACATGGTTCAGAGGGCCCATTCTCCACCCTCTGAAATTGGAAATCCTTCACTTGGAAATCCTTTGAAATTTGTATGATGGGTAATCTCAGTTGTCAAGTTTGTGTGACTGAATCAGCTGGGATGACCCTCTGGGTGTGCCTGAGGGAAGTTTTTTTAACTAGGTTAATTGAGGTGAGAAGGCCCACCCCTTGTAGGTGGCACCATTCCCTAGGCTGGGATTCTGGACTGTCTAGGAAAGAGATGAAATGTGACTGGCTCTCTCAGGCTCCTTCCACTGTGATTTCGCCATGATGATTGACTGAAACCGCAACTGTCAACCAAAGAAAACCCTTCCTCCCTAAAGTGCTTTGTCAAGGTATGTCAGAACAGCAACAGAAAAGGAAACTATGTCATTTAGCCAGAGATCTGCAGATGTAAGCAGTCCACTACTTTATGGTAAAGTTGTATAGGAAAACTTCAGGAGATATACCTCTAGACTATTTGCCTCGGAAACACAAACATATCTCAGTTCCTATGCTGTTGAAATCGTCATATAATGAGTTCCTACAGACTGAACGCTAATTACAGACAAAAATCTTCCCTGCCTTTTATGACTTCTCTCTCTCTCTCTCTCTCTCTCTCTCTCTCTCTCTCTCTCTCTCTC
>NC_022027.1:46287855-46292409 GCF_000317375.1 Microtus ochrogaster
GTTGGATCCCCACAGCTAGAGTTACAGATGACTGTGAGCTGCCTGGTGCTGGGAATGGAGCTTGGATCCTCTATAAGAGCAGCAAGCACTCCTAACCACTGAGCAATCTGTTCAGCCTTTTGAATTTTAATATAATCACCTTAGATTATATTATTGTAAGTTTTGATTGTACTAGTACTATTGCTCTAATGTATGGAAACCTAGACCCACAGACATTAGCAGGACATTTAAAAATCTCGGCTTGCCCCTGGGTCACTTAAATTTTAATCTAAACTCAGAAAATCTTGAATCAGAGAAGGAACTGGAGAACTACCAACTTTCCCATCTCCTGGTTGTCAGTTGTCTCCCAGTGAGTTCAACAGAACCAGGACCCTGGATAAGGATCAGCTGGCATTGCTCCAATCTTTGTATCTCTCAAATATATCATGGCTCAGTACCACAGTGGAGGTCACCATCTCTCATCTAGATTATTACAGTAACTCCAGACAAGTTTGAGGCATAGGAATGTCACGTGTGAGGGAGGGTGGGCCTTCTGTGATGTGCTCCTCATTCCCCACTGCAGCTCCTGTCCTCTCAGGGTGAAGACTTCTTTCTGACCACACTGATCATTTTCAGAGCCCGGAGCCCGTCTACACACAGCTCTCTTTGGCTGTTTGCTTTTCTCACTGGATGAATATCTATCATCCATCAAGTCCAGTTCAATATCACATACTATGTGAACCTCCAAACAGACCTGGCATTCATTTCTTATAATACTGTTAATTATTTAGCCTTATCTCTGTTTACGGAGCATTTATTTTCTCACTTCCATATTGTTCAGTGTTCTTATATTCCATTTCATGGGCTAGACCAGTAGAGCAATCAAATGATGTCTTTAGGGTATGGGAGGAGTGAATTAAAAATGAAGAAGAGGAGGAAAGAAAGAGCCTGGAGTCCCAGGAGCTCAATTCTATTCTGCAAATATGTTTAAAGTGTTCATTCTGCCAAAAAAATTGTCCCTGACATTTAAGAACCATATTATGAAGTGAGTGACAGAATGAAAACGCATGACAATTACTGCCTTGGCTGACACACTATTCTGAAATAATGTATCAATCAAACTAACAAAGCGAGCATCCTTCCTTCCTTGTTAACCAGCAGAACAGCAGCTGACAGGGGATCGTGGACATTTTATGACCATTGGCATCGGTTATGGTTTGAATCTGGCCTCAGACCAGATTTTTGGACCTGAGTTCCTCTATTTGATAAGATTCTATTGCACTGCTAGACATCCTGTCAACAAAAACCTTACAAAATTGTGTAAGGAAATAACTCCTCTCATTGGAATGATTACAAGATCTAAAACTGGGTGCCAAAGACTTCACTAGATGGGAAATAATTTGTAATTGTGTGACGCGCATGACATCCAGTTTTAAGAAGTATTGAACTGCATATGCTGACTTGGAAATTGATCATGACAGTTTGGTGAAAAAAACATACAGAACTTGTACAATCATGAACTTATTTAATATTTTGGAAAAAGACATTCACGTATATAAATACTATATATTTGTTCGAAAATGGTTGGAAGAACAATCGCCAAAACCAATGATTGTAGTATAGAGGAACATGTGAAAGACATCACAAATAAATAGCTTTTTAGCTAAAATGGCACACCATGACATGGGAAAGTGAAGGTTCAATGTTATGTGCCTGGAAAGAGGCCATACTTTGCCTAGATGGAGGCCTCAGAGGGGGATAAAGCATTCAAGGTCATTAAAGAAACCAAGTAACAGGAAACATCAGTAACAATACCACCCATACCCCACGAATTGAATTTCTAACTTGCTGGGGCTTAACTCTGAAGTAGAGCATTTGCCTTGCATGTAGAAATGATACTTATTCCTTATCAGTTCCTTGATCTTTGTAGTGGGCTCTCACGTGACCTGGTTACAAACCTAAGATGACCTTGAATTAGCAAATCCCTTCTTCCATCTCCATAGTGACTGGATTACAGGGATACACTATACCTTTCAAATCGCATTGTTCTGGGACCTAGTTCAGATCCTTAAGGAAGTTACTTAAGTTACTCAACCATGGTTTTGGAGGGAGATTGGGACCCTGGGTATTGTTAAGTAGGTTGAGCATAGTGAGATCCTGTCTGAAGAAACTGAGAACCCAAACACACTCATGGAAACAAAAAAAAATCTTAAGAACTAAAAGTTAACAATGATTCCTAAACAATGTTTTACTTGTATGAAATACACACATGATTCCTTGTAGATCTATATCTCCAAGCACGCTGCATATACAAACTCCTCATATCCTTAGGTTACCCACGGTATAGAGAGAAAGATCAGGAACCAGATGCAAGCTATTCTAGTGCTCAGCCCCTGAGCTGAACCAAGAAGTCTGAAAAGTCCACAACCTTTTCACAGTGGGTGAGGCTGCAGACAGAGCCCCAGGGCCTCCTCCACGCCGAGTAAGCACCCACCACTGAGAAACATCCCAGTTCACGTTAATCAACCCATTTATTCATTTCTGTAAGTTGGTGTGTCTACAGAGTCCTACTCTGCAGCCGAGGCTCATAGAAGCCAATGTGTACCCCACCTTTTATACTTACGTGCTTCAGGTTTGAGGGTGTTGGGCTAAGAGGGGTGCGCTGATGCACACAGATTTGGGGTTTGAGGAAGGGTCTTGCTACTCAGCCCAGACTAGAGGCCACTCGTGTTCTTTAGGTTGGGTTTGTTCAAACTTGCAATCCTGCCTCATGTTCTTATGTCACCAGACATGGCTCAAAATCAGTGTCTCAAATATGTTCATATGAGGAGACAAGCAAGAATATTTTGTGTGCCACCTTAGACTGTGTGCGAGCCTTAGAAACAACCTAGAGATCTGGACGGGGTGTTTTCCTTTTTGGCCACTGTGTGGACACGTGTGAACCAACTTCACAGAACACGGTCTCCAAAAGGCCTGACAGTGACCACACCCAGGGAGGCAGATTCTACTCCCCTGGGACTTTCTGTTGCTGTTGAGACAGTCTCCCTTTTGTTCCTCTCTGCTCTAAAACAGCCTGTGTAGTAAGAATGTCCATGTACTTCGGATCCTCCTGCCTCTACTTTCCATGTGTTGGAAATAGAGGGATGGATCAAGCCCAGTCTCCACTAAGGCTTTGGATAACCTTAGAAATCATACCTCCCATTTCAATCCGTAGCTTTCAGTACACAAACTACAAAAAGTAGCTTTCTGCACACAAACTTCCCTTAACAGAGAATGAAATTCCATGGAAAATTGTTTCATCATTGGGTGTGGTGGCATTCATTCAGAGTGTGGCAGCATCAGGATAGGACTCAAGCTAGCCTCAGCTACACAGCTGACTGCAGGCTGGGTTAGTCTACATCAGACCCCAACTCAAAAATGAATGAAATGTGTATGGGAGACCAGCACACATCCCCTGTGAGTAGTGGCCCAGAGTCTCCGTGCTCTGGATCCAGGGCCTCACACCAAAGCTGGGTCTACAGGAGAACCAGAGGTTGGAGGATCTGACCCCTTCATGCAGGTGAATGCCATGTCCCTGCTGTAAGTCCCTCCATTATCTTTCACTGGGCAGCATATGAAGACCGAGTCCCGTGTCTGAGACTGTCAGAAAGAACCTGCTTTTAGGGGGCACGTCCTCTGCAGAGAAATAGCTCGGAAGAGCAGTTGCTGCTCACTAAATAGGTCCAGTCTGTGCTCCCTGTCATAAGAATGTTGCTCTGTGAGGACAGAGTGCTGGCGGGAAAACGTAAAACATGGATCAGGAGGAGCCAGCTGTACACCTTGGCCTGTGATACTCAGCTGATAATAGGGTCCGATCAGGTCAGGATTCCTGCAAGCGTTAATTTTAAGACTGTGTCAACTGTTATCATGGAAATCACTTCTGTTCATGTTTTTAATTCTTTTCAGAGAGAGATCTTACAATTGCTTTATAGAAGATAGACAGTGAGAATGATACTGAAGAAGCCATCAGTCTTTATTGTAATAAACATAACAATGAAGAAATAAAGGAATATGAGCAAAATCTTTTATTCTTACTATATTAGGTCCACAAAAAGTATAATTGATTACTTGGGGGATTTTTATAATAAAATATATATTATAATCAAAGCATTAAAATACAGATATTAGGTCCTGTGAGTGCCTTGGGATAGTTGAAGGACTTTTGCTTGCACTGGAGTCCTTTATTTACCATTCAGCAGCCCTGCTGAATTTAGGAGCGCAGAAGAATGTGAGCCTATGTGGCATGCAGGCCGGACATGGTGGTCGATGTTCATGATCTCAGCAATTAGGAGGTGGAGGCACAATCAACAAGAGAAGCAAGACTTCAAGGAGAGAAGGAGAAGGTAGAGAGCGATTGGCCCTGAAGAGCACTTGCTTCTCTCCCAGAGGAGACAGTTTGGCTCCTATCCCCAGTCAGGCGACTCACAAGTGTCTGTCACTCTAACCCTGGGGATCCGATGTCTCTAGTACCCTAAGCTTCTGGCACTTGCACTAGTATTAACACACACACACACACACACACACACACACACACAC
>NC_022027.1:46292509-46299112 GCF_000317375.1 Microtus ochrogaster
AAAATCTCCAAGATTAACAGGTTCAGTGGAATATAATAAATATTATAAACGAGAAAAGACACACAGAAGAATACTAGAACCTCAGGCAAATTCCGTTTGCTCTGTACTGTCTTTCCTTCAGCTATGTTTGATGTACACACAGTGCCCCAGTCCTGAGTTTTAGATTTCAATTGTTTGTAATTCCTCCAAACCTTCATTAGAGGGTGTTTCTCCACTACTTACTTCAGAGTAACAATTCTGTGCACAGCAATCACCGAACAGACACACAAGATGTCCATAGACACAACCAAGAAGGTTCTGACCGTTTTCCAACCAGAGCCTGTCCAGGAGTTGGATCTCTGAATAAATGGGTTGAATCTACTGTGATACAATCTGCAACTTTTCTGGGTCTGATGAAGAAATTTGACCAACTCTGTCTCAGCGGAGTCGAAAACGGGTTCTGCAGCGGAAATCTAATAAGGGACACAAAGCAACATGCCAGCACGTTCATTTCTCAGCTGCCCAAACTCACCCATCTCCAGCATTATCTACATGAATGATCTCATCTTGTAAAGTCTGCATGAAACAGATGTGCACAACAACCAATGAACAAACACAAGATAAATACAACTAATGACTAGGGCAAAGGACAAGAGGCGACGTTTTCCTCTTCACTGCAAACAGAATCTTTTCTGCTTGACTTCCACACAGCGTCCTTGACATGCTGTACAGATTCTTGAGGCAAGAATGACCTTCTCGGGCTAATGGCCCTGACTGTATCCATGAACTCAGAACAAAGTTGATGAACTTGTGCTCTGAAGACAAAACCCTGGCATGAGAGCAATCCAGAGAGGTGGGGTACTGCTCCAGAATCATCTTTTGCAGTTTCCTGTGTAGTCCAGAATTCAGGACATGCTTGGAGATTCTTTTGTCACAGAAATTGATGCCAATGAATTAGGAACATCGGCTGAGGGCAGCTGCATAGGAAGACACTGATCTGGGAGTCCATCATCCCACACTCTAGAAAGTCCAAAGTCTGCAGAGTTCTGGCAACATTCGCTATCAACCTATGAAGAGGCCCTAGAGGTAATGGGAACAGAACAGCAAGCAGATATTTTAGTAGCCGGAGTCTCTGACTCTGGGAGAACTGATTGAGGTGGGCACTCTGAGTCCTGCTGGAAGTGACAGAGGAGGTCAAGGAGCCTTCAGGTTCCTAGGCAGAGACCATGGGGTTAGTTTTGGAGATGGACTTAGAGAGCACATTTGGTGGGGTTTACACATGTCCCAAGGTCGTCGCATCAAATGACGACGTAAATATCCGTGGTGCTGCCTGCTGGATCTTGTCCACTCACGTCACACCCCCAGCGGTCACGATTACTGTGGGATGGCTCAGTGCACAGCTCCACAGCACCGTTTCTCAGTGCCGCCTGGAAATCCAGGGCAGCATTTCAGCCAATCTCTGGCAGATCTCACTGCCCTCTACCTCCTGGCACCACCTCCATGGTGATTCCCGGATTTCACCTTGACTCTGTCAGCCTTGCTGTCAACCATCTCCGATCTGCTCATCACACACTTGGGCTCGAAACATTTTCCACATGGGCAATTATAGGCAGTGGGATGGCTGTTCACACAATCTGAGCACAGACCACCTCAGGACCTACGCAGGTATTCTGTTCCTGTCTTTTTGTGCCACCTTCTCTTTTCCATCCCCATTACCTTAGACAGGATTCTAAGGAGTAAAGGTATTCAGACGACTCCCTCGCCATCCATCCCACAGTGACAGACAGAAATAATGTGCCCACTAGTCTGTAAAGTGAAAGAGAAAGGTTTGCTATGGTAGCAGCCACTGTCCACCCTTGCTTACCTGCACTGCTGTAGAATGTGGCCTTTACTAACAGAGACAGCCTCCATGTAGAGATGCTAAAGTTCGGTGAGTTTGGAGACCCGAGAAATGAACATGCTGGCAAGCCTCCTTCTGTCTGTACGTGTCCAGTGTGGACCCTGTAGTCATCCTCTGTGATAGCGTTCATTACGATTTTCCATCTTGTAGGGAGCAGGGCCCCTTTTCCCTTCCCACCCAGCTAGCGAGCTTATACCTGAAATAATCACACAGAAACTGTATTAATTAAAACACTGCCTGGCCCATTAGTTCTAACCTCTTATTGGTTAATTCTTACATATTAATTTAACCCATCTCCATTAATGTGAATTGCCACAGAGGAACAAGACGATAATGCTGTACCAAATATGCTCTTCAATGCCATTCCCAAAACCCACCTCTTGGGTCTCACCTAGGAACCTGAAGACTCCTTTGAAAACATACTTCCAGCCAGATTTAGAAAGCCCACCTAGATCAGTTTGCTCAATGTCAGAGCCTCCGGCAACTGAAATATCTGCATATAGTTGGTGTCAAATTCCCTTTACATATTGGGACTCTCCAAAGGTTGATAGCTAATATTGCAGATACTCTCCAAACACTGGATTTTCTGGTTTTGGAACAACAGACTCTCAGAACAGTGTCCTCATACCTCCCTCAACCAATGTTCCCAACTTATTAGCATCCATTTCTATGAAAATAGAATCTCCAAGCCAAGTCCTGAGTGAAGATCTGGATCACACAGGGAGTTGAAAAGATGATTCTGGAGCAGTAACCTGCTCCTTTGGAATGCTATCATGGCTGGGGTTTTGTCGACAGAAAACAAAGTATCATCTTTGTTCAGAGTTCATGGGTACACTCAGGTACATAAGGCAGACCAAGAAGGTCATTTTGCATCAAGATTCTGTGCAACATGTCATGTACATTGTGTGTATGACAAGCAGAGCAGATTCTGTTTCTGTTTGCAGTAAAGAAAAAAAATGTCACTTCTTTTCCTTTGCCTCTGGTCATTAGTTATATCCATCTTGTGTGTCTGTTCAGTGGTTGTTGTGTTGTGCACAACTGTTTCACCCAGACTTTACAAAATGAGATACCTTTCATGTAGGAATTTTGGGGATGGGTAAGTTTGGGTAACTGAGAAATGAACACATTGGCATGCTTCTTTGTGCCCATTACTGGATTTCCAATGCTGAATCCTTTTTCTCCTTTGCTGAGACAGAGTTGGTCAAGTTTCTTCATTTGACCCAGAAAAGTTGCAAATTGTACCATGGTAGACAGAACCCAGTTTATTCAGAGGTCCAACTTCTGGACGTCTTCTGGATGAAAAACTCACAGAACCTTCTTGAAAGTCTGTGTGCACAGTTACAAAAACATCATCCTTTTACATTGGAACTGGAAATATTGTTTTTTGTCCCAGCCCAACCCAAGAAGTCTTCTTGCTGTTCTTGCAGATGTGTCCCTGGCAGAGGTCAGTTACCACCATCCGTTTGTCTCCTTTTCAGGTTCCGGATCAGGCTTCTCTACTTGCTTCTTACTCTTTGTTTTTGTTGAGCAGCCATCGTCCTCTATTGGAGCCCATACATTCCGTAACTCCTGGTGCTCATTCTGAAAATGGAATACTCCAAGTTGCCACCTCCTGTGGGTAAAACGGGTGAAGAGTCAGTAGACAAAACAAGACCCCAGTTTAGTCAGCTCCTACTTTCTTCCCATCTGGATCTTGATAGTGTTTGTGTTATTCCCCAATATGGAGTGTCCAGCAAAGTCCTCATGGTGCCAGGCAATGGCTCTTTCTGAGCTGCATCCATAGCTCTGTCTCACTTCCCTCCATTCTGTTTCTCTAGACCCGGTACTACTAGAGCCTGTGGAGAGACAGGGACAGGCTTTTTTTCACCGTGCCCACATCGTCTCTATTCCTCCTCACACCCAACTGTCCTTTCCTATCAGATCCCAATAGCAGTCAAGGCTTCTGTGGTCTTCCAAGCTGATGCTACCAAAGGCCTCTGATCTACCTATAGCTGTCCATGGTCTCAACCCCCAGATTATCTCTCCCCTGTGCCCCAGAATCCTCCATTTGACCTTACCTGGGTCTTGCCCACTTATGGGTGAATATTTGGTGTCAGTAGGATATCCAGCCAATTCAGAACAGCCTGGAAGAAATCCTTGTGAGGTTTGTTCATCAGGGCCCACACAGGGAGGTAGGGGAATGACCAGGCTGTGACCGTAGTCTTCTTTATCTTAGTGAGCATGCCAGTGAAGACCTCCTGAGCAGTGGTAGAAGAGCTCCATGGATAGTTCCTCCAGAGGAGAGACAACCATGTCCTCATCCTTCAGTACCTCCTTCTTCGCCTGCTCCAGGAGCTTTGGTAGGCTCCTTACACTTATCAGGATGCATCCTGGGAAAACTTCCAAAAAAGACAGCCAGGAAATGTTAATTCATACAAACACAATCGGTATCCAGGAAGTATCACTGAAGGGTACAAACTAAGTTACAAGAAAGCAAATCCCAGAGAACCTAGACAACAATGAGGACCCTAAGAGAGACATACATGGATCTAATCTACATGGGAAGTAGAAAAAGATTTCCTGAGTAAACTGGAAGCATGGGGACCATGGGAGAGGGTTGAAGGGGAGGGGAGAGGAAGGGAGGGAGCAAAGAAAAATGTATAACTGAATAAAGTCAATGAAGAAAAAGAAAGAAAGCAAATCCTTTCAGACTCAGTGACTCTGGCTTCTCACCCCAGTGTGTGGTGGGTGAAGAGTCAGAAGATAAGTAGTTCGAGACCAGCTGTGGTCCTGGAGAAAACATAAGAACAAAAGCTCACCAGCAAACCAAAACAAATGCCCTGGCCTAGAAGCACATGCCTTTCATCCCACTACTTAGGAGGTAGACACTGGTGGATTTCTATAATTTACATCCTGTTCCACACAGCAAGTTGCAGGTCACCAAAAACCACATGGTAAGACCATTTAACACACACACACACACACACACACACACACACACACACACACACACACACACACGTCACAGTTAGGATTCCTTTTGCTGCAATTAAACAACACAACCAGGAGCAAATTCAGGAGGAAAGCTTTTATTTGTTTTACAGTTCCACATGGTGGTCCACCATTAATGGAAGAAGTGAGGACAGGAACTCAAACAGGAAGCAACCTGGAGCCAGGAGCTGATGCAGAGTCCATGGAGGGGTGCTGCTTACTGCTTGCTCCCCATGCTTACTCAGCCTGCTTTCTATAGAAGCCAGGACCACCTGCCCAGGGATGGCATCACCCACAATGGACTGGGCTCTCCCCCAATTAATCACTTGAGGAGATGCCCTCCAGGTTTGCCTACAGTGGGATCTTACACAGGCATTTTCTGAACTGAGACTCCCTCCTCTCAGATAACTGTAGCTTGTGTCAAGTTGACATAAAATTATCCAGCACAGTTGACCCCTTGCCAACTTGACACAGAATGCTTTTTAAGATATAACCTTTCTCTTTTTGGGTGTGTGTGGGGGTCGCTGTTGTGGGGATTCATCCCCAAGATCTCAGATTACTACATCCCACAAACACAAAACCCAACTAACTTTAAAAGCCCCACAACCTTTGCAAATGCAAACTCATTAAAGGTTCATCTTTTAGTAATATCAGCTCTCTTTTTCTTCCTGTTCGTTTGCTTTGTACAACCTCGATATGAGGTCTTTCACCTTTTCTCTTGTCTTGTGTTATCCTGTGTAGTTGTCATCTCTTGGAGACCTGTTCCCCTCTGAGGGAAATAACCAGAGGGAGCAGGTCTGGGAAAGATGGAGCTCTGTGTGGGGGAGCTAGAGGGAAAATATGCTTGGTGTATTGTCTGGGAGAAGAGTGAAGATCGTTTTTTTTGTTCTGTTTTGTTTTCTTTTGTTTTGTCTTTAAGACAGGGTTTCTTTGTGTAGCCCTGGCTGTCCTGGAATTCACTATATATACCAGGCTAGTTTGAATCCACTGAGATCTGTCTGCCTCTACCTCCCAAGAACTGGGATTAAAGGCGTGCTCCACCACCATCTGAGGAGCGTTTTCTGTTTAGATTTGGTGGGTGTGTTGTTTGAGACAAAGTTTTACAGCCCAGGCTGGCCTTCTACTCGCTGGGGCTGTGTGGTCAATAGTGACCTTGAACTCCCGTCCAGCTGCCTGGACCTCACCAGTGCTGGTCCACCAGGTGAGAGCCTGAAACAGGTGTGACTGAAGTTCTCTGGGAAAACAGTTTAAATTGTCTAACACCAGATCAGGGGGTTGAGGTGGAGTTCAGCAAGAAGGAAGTAAACTCCACCGTGCTTCTTTCCAACACATTAGAGCAGGGTTTGTGCCTCTTAAAACCATAATTTTCTATTTTTTGCTCACTGTTTGCTAATTCAGCTTTTCTTATTGGCATTCTCTTTTTACTCTTATTTCTTTGCATCCCGACTGCTGTTTGCCCTCCTTCCTCTCCCCCAGCCTTCACCTCCCCTCTGACCCCATCTACTGCTCAGAACTGGGAGAGACAACGGGAACAGAGGAGCAACTCAGGGGCCAGCTAGAAAGCGAGTGCAATGGAAACTCCCAGGTGTGCGAGGGAAACCCTAGCTAAGACTGCTCCTAGCAACGAGGATACAGAGCCTGAACTGGCCATCTCCTGTAGCCAGACAAGACTTCCAGTGGAGGCCTTGGAGCAGGAACCCAGCCACAAAATCTTTGGCCTACAATTTGTCCTGCCTACAAGATGTGCTGGGGTT
>NC_022027.1:46300062-46303508 GCF_000317375.1 Microtus ochrogaster
TAGAATCCAAAATCTCTTTTAAAAGTTCAAATCGTCAACTGTGGGCTCCTGTAAAAACCGAAATTTAATTAAGTACTTTCTCATTTCAAGACTACAGGACAAGTGCGCAGTCACAATCAAGACAAAACAAAACCCAACTCCAACAGTTGGAAAATAGCTCTATGGCCAATATCTGGATCCACTCCCTTTCTTCTAGGCTCAGCCAAAGGACTCGGGTCACTTCTCAGCTCTGCTGTCTACAGCACAGTTTCTCTTGTAGGCTCAGGCCAATTCCATTCCTCTGCTGCTGCTGCTCTTCCCGTGGTATTGGCATCTCCAAAATGCCAGGCCTCTTGCTTCACCTGGGCTGCCCTTTTACCAATAGCTTCTCCTAGGTTCTCTGTGGGGACTCCAGCCCTGCCCATGGTGCCAAGCCTCAGCTGCTCTCCATGACCCCTTCGAGCCTTCAAAACCAGCACCACCAGTTGATTCCTGAACTACCAAGTTCAGCTGCCAGCGCATGGCACACACGACCTTGAGCAAACACTTCCCAGAGGATTTCACCTCAGTGATGCTGGGCTTTTCTAAATCTCAGATTCTTCAGCCCCAGGTTACCAGCATCCATATCCCAACAAAGCAAAGGTTTCACTTGGGTTGTTCTGGTCCCTTGCCAATCACAGCTGATTCATCAGCCTCAGCTAAAACCAGGACCACAGAGTCTTAACTCAAAGAGCCCAGTGGAGTCTTTGCTTCCCTCTGAATCCCCACAAGAGAGGCCTCCATCATCTGTGCTGCTCTCAAGGCTCTTACCTTCCAAGCTCCTACAGATCATCCTGCTGAGCTCCCCACACACAAAGCCCTTCCACAATCCCCCACAAACAAGGTCAGGTCTTTCAACCAATATCTCACTATGCATGTACCAAATTCTGTCTTAGGGCTTCCATTGCTGTGATAAAACCTACACAACATCCACAATGGGCAGGGCACTTCCCCACTAATCATTAATTAAACAATACCTACAAGCTGAGCAGTGGTGGTGAACACATTTACTCAGCAATTGGGAGGCAGAGGTAGGCAAATCTCTTACTGTAAGGTCAGTCTGTCTACAGGTGAGGTCAAGGACAGCCAAGATTGTTACATAGAGAAACTGTGTCTGGAAAAACCAAAAAAGAAAAAGAATGCCCACAATCCAATCTTTTTTTTTTGAGTCTCATGTCTTTTTATTAAAATTGAAGCATTTGAGACATTAATTTGAAGAGACAGTTATTAGTAACTCTTGTGGTTCCACACACTGTGTCTTTTTGGCTCTGATAGGCTCACAATATTTGTATATATTTATGGCACAGTGTGGTGTTGGTTTTTGCACAAAAGAAAATGATCCACTCATAATAGTGTATCTTGAACTTGTACCCTTTTTTCCTAGTAAGTGCACTGAAGCTCCTCACTTCAAATTTACTGTTCAAAATGTATTTTTTTACTCTATCTAGTCTACTGTACCCCAGAACATAGCATTTATTCCTCTTATCCATAATTTTGTCCCTATTGGTCAAGATACCTTCTTTTCTCCCATTTTCTTTAGCTTCTGATAACAAGTATTCTGCTTTCTACTTCTACAGGATCATTTTGTTTTCTGTTGCAACACATATGTAATATGCAGTGTTTGTCTTCCCATATTTCACTTCACGCTATGTTCTCTAGAATTCCAATTCCCTCTTCCTCCTCCTCTCATATGATCCTAGCCTGTGTCAAGTTGACTTAATACTAACCAACAAACAAACAAAATTCCAATCCTACAGTACTTTCTCTCTCAATAGCAACAGAGAAAGCTTCCTCTTCTAGAAAATTTCAGGTGATTCTCTTTGAACACGTTTCACCCTCCAGATCTTCATTTTCCTGTATGAATCTATGTTCACTCAAATTAACAAAATTAAAAGAAACAAAATCTAAAGAAGCTGGGGATGTAGGTGACTGTCCTACCAGACATGAGGCCCTGGACCCTCTCCATCACCACACTGTGTAAAGAGGCCAGTGACTGAGCTTTGTGTCCCATCGCTTAGGAGGCAGAGGATGATGGTCACTGCTCAGGGTCTTCTAAGATGCACATATAGTTCCAGACTAGTATAATGGTATACTGTTTGTGTTTTAATAAGTAAAGCTTGCTAGAAGAATAAAGAACACAGCTAACCATACTAGTCAGCCACTAAAGGCCAGGGAGTTGTGACACACACCTTTAATCCCCAGACAAGGCCACCCTGCATTTCGTGAGATTGAACCTGTCTAAAAAGAGAAAAAGAACTCACCCAAAGGTGCTCCCAGCACTTTGGAATCACAGCCTTTAAGTCACAGCACTGAGTAGGTGGAGACAGGTGATGGGCTGGGTGGAAAGAGGAAGACAAGGCCATAGGGGACAAGAGCTCAGCAGTCTCACACCGAGGATTTCTGGAGGCAGGATCACCCATTTTAGTCTGAGATAGAGCTAAAATCTAGTGGCTGTTCACTTTGCTGTTCTGATCTTCAGGTTGAACTCCAATATCTGTCTTGGGTTTTTATTAATCATGTTATAGACTAGCCTGGGCTCCTGGGCTCCATGTTTCAGGAAAGCAAAACCAAACCTACAAACAGCATAGCCAGAAATACTAAAATAAGATGAATTTTTTTTTTAAAAAAAAAAAAAACCTCTAGAAGATACTTGAGTAACAGCCTGGAATGTCAGCCACTGGGAGCTAAGGCTGGCTTCTTTGGTGACACATGCTAATGACTCTAGCATTCAGGAGACAGAGTCAGGAGAACTGTAGGTCCCAATCAGCCTGAGCTACTCAAGCCAGTTCTAGGACAATCTGGGTAACATAGCAAAACCCTGGCTCAAAATTAAAAGATCACAAATTAACAAAAGAGAACACAGTATTTGAATTAAAGACAAGGCCGCATTTGGGTTTAAAACCAGTCTCAAATCTCCAGATATGGAGACAGAAATTCTAGTGTCCCGTGCCATCTTGGGTCCCTTGTCCTCAGCAGGGAGTGGCTGAGCTGCGTGATGAAGTTGTTGTGTTACTTACCAGAGGCCACAGTGTTCCTACTCCAAGAGGGCCAGCAGTTGGCTCTAGGCTCTGGAACTCTGGGTGTCTTCTGACGCCTCTGAAGCTTTTATCCACCTTCTCCCTCACTCCTCCCCTCTGCTGCCCCAGCTCCACCCATGAGCTACAATTTGATTCGATGATTGAGGCTCCATCCTCTTCATCCATCCTATTGGGGAGCTCAGCTGTGTCTAGTCAGATCCTCTACTAGCAGGAAAGGGAATGAACGGAGACTGTGGTACAGACAAGGACTCATTCATACATTCACAGCCCATGCAATCATATTTGTCTTCCTTTCTTCTTCTCTTTTTTCTTTTTTTTTAAAAAATATTTATTTATTATTTATTATGTATACAATAGTCTATCTGTGTGTATGCCGAAGGCCAGAAGAGG
>NC_022027.1:46304228-46310366 GCF_000317375.1 Microtus ochrogaster
ATTCTTCCTCCACGTATGCCTGCAGGCCAGAAGAGGGTGCCAGATCTCATTACAGATGGTTGTGAGCCACCATGTGGTTGCTGGGAATAGAACTCAGGTCCTCTGGAAGAACAGTCAATGCTCTTAACCACTGAACCATCTCTCCAGCCCTATTTCCTCTTTTTACTTTTAGAACTAGCTCCCTGAATGTACTCTTTTTATGTCGAATATATATGAATTAGAGTACTACTCTGCGGTAAAAAACAATGACATCTTGAATTTTGCATATAAATGTATGGAAATAGAAAACACTATCCTGAGTTTGATAACCCAGACCCAAAAAGATGAATAAGGTATGTACTCACTCATTAGTGGATTCTAGACATAAGTAAAGGATATTGAGCCTAAAATTCATGATCCTAGAGAAGCTAAATAAGAAGGTGAACCCAAAGAAAAACATGTAGTTATTTTCCTGGATATTGGAAGTAGACAAGATTGCCAGGCAATAATTGAGAGCTTGGGGGTGGTGTGGTGTGGGGGTAAGGAGAGATGGGGAGAGAGAAGTGAGAAGGGGAGGATGGGGAGAGCTTGGGGGAAATAGGACGGTTGGGATGGAGGAAGAGTAGTTACGGGAGCAGGGAGGTATATATCTTAATTAAGGGAACCATTTTAGGGTTAGCAAGAGACTGGACCCTAGAGGGGTTCCCAAGTGTCCAAAGAGATGTCCCCAGCTTGTTCCTTGAGCAGCTGAGGAGAGGGCGCCTGAAATGGCCCTGTCCTGTAGCCTACTGATGGATATCTTGCATACCACCATAGAACCTTCATCTGGCGATGGATAGAGATAGAGACAGAGACCCACATTGGAGTACTGGACTGAGCTCCCAAGGTCCAAATAAGGAGCAGAAGGAGAGAGAACGTGAGCAAGGAAGTCAGGACCATGAGGGGTGCACCCACCCACTGAGACTGTGGGGCTGATCTAATGGGAGCTCACCAAGGCCAGCTGGACTGGGACTGATGAAGCAGTGATCAAACCGGACTCTCTGAATATGACTGACAAGGAGGGCTGACTGAGAAGCCAAGGACAATGGCACTGGGTTTTGATTCTACTACATGTACTGGCTTTGTGGGAGCCTAGTCTGTTTGGATGCTCACCTTCCTAGACCTGGATGGAGGGGGGAGGACCTTGGCCTTCCCACAGGGCAGGGAACCCTGACTGCTCTTTGGACTGGAGAGGGAGGGAGAGGGGGAATGGGAGGAGGGGGAGAGATATGGGAGGAGGGGAGGAGGTGAAAATTTGTAATAATAATAATAGAAAATAAAAAATAATTTATTAAGGCTACAAACAAAAAAACTGACATTTTAAATTGTTTTGAAAGACCCCCGGTGAGTGGAGACTCTCACTCAAGTGTAGGGATAACACGACCCCCTCCCCCCAGTAACTCACAAGAGACCTTCCTTGCTGCTATCACAGGAGGTTTATTCAACGAGCTGAGAACCAGTGCACTGTGGCCGAGACTCGAGACCCATGCAGGGGTGGAGTTCAACCCTGAGTAATTGGGAGAAGGGGTTTTTAAGGGAAGAGACCACAGCCCAGTAATCCAAAAGGGGTAGGGAGGGCTTCATAGAAAATTCCGAAAATACCAGTGATGAACACGAGAGGGCAACTCCCTGTTTCTCAGGATTATTCTCAAGATTACAATCTAACTTTATCTTCAGCTAGTTCCCAAAACAGTCACTGAACCGGCTAATCCTAGATTTCTGATTCTTCCCTCCCTGCTTAGATTTTTGGCTCTATTTTTTCCTGCTTGGGGGGGGGGTCTTTCAGTTTGAATTATAAAGACTCGTGGACTTTTATAAATTGTTTTTATATTGAGATGCTATTATGTAATAGTGATATGAGAGCTTGGGGATGAACAAGAAAGGAAAAGTTATAATTTAACGGTGAATGTGTTTGTGTGGTCCAGTTGACAGGGCTCGCTGTGCTGGGTAGCATTATGTCAACTTGACACAAGCTAGATCATTGGAGGAGTCCTGTGTGCAAGCCTGTGGTGCATTTCCTTAATTGGAGGTTGATATGGGAGGGCCCGGGCCATTGTTGCTGGGCTACCCATGGGCTGGTGGTCATGGAGGGTCACAGAAAGCAGGCAGAGTAAGCACCTAGGACAGCCAGTGATCAGTAATCAACAATCCTGACAGATTTTTTTATCACTATCTGCCTGCAGGTCCCTATCTCTAGTTCCAACCTCAACTTCCTTCAGTGATGGACTTAAAAGCTGTGAGGGGAAATTCACCCTTTCCTCTTCAAGTTGCTCTTAGTCATGTTAGGAATTTTTCCCAATGCGAGCTCTCTGCCGATGCAAAAATCCCAATCAAGCCAAATCACAAGCCAAATTAAAACATGCTGTTTTAATAGGATTCCTGAGCTCATGGGTGGCCCTGAAGAGGAACGGGGAGACCACTAATGCTACCACAGGGTGGTAGCGGGGGAGAGAGGAAGAGACCACCTGTGCTTCTGGGAGATCTCTTAAATATTTTGTGGGAGTTGTCCTGACCCCCCAGGGAGGCGTCAGGACCTGGCATTCTGGGATTTGGAGTTCAGACCAATACAACTTTCAGGCCTGGGTGCTAGGCTCCCAACTTAACAGTCATGTGTTGTGGACCACCCTCGACAAAAAGGGTAGGGATATTGAGATTTAGAAATGTAGTAACGAGTATGAAGATGTAAAAAGAATAAAATGAAGACATATAGAGTAGTATCGGGAGGGAGTTCCTGTGACCACTGAAATCGCCCACGTTTAATTTCCAGTTGTTTAAAAACCCTTTACCCCAAAAGGTAGGAGTCATATAAAAAAAAACTGCATTAACACGATACCAAGAAATGAACAGACCAGTTGAAGGTTGTGGCCCACATCCATAAGTTAAACATTCTGTTGCTAGAACAAAACATGTCATGGTCACACCCTAGACCAAAAGATTTTGTAGGCAAACCACTCCCTGGGTGGAATCCAATGTTATCTCCTTAAGGGAACTGGAACTTAGTTGGGTCCTTAGACTTTTGTTTAGAATAGAGACACATCTACTTCTCTGTACCTGAAATACAAGGTCTGGCTATTAGCAGCCTCTGTTGCCAATAGCCCTGAGAGAGCAGAACACTCTGGTCTAAATCTAGGTGGGACCTTTGTTAGAGGTAGAAACACAATAACCTTGAAGGAGTAGAGGTCTTTTTGACCTCTGGTCGATCTGAAAATAGGCTCATATTTTTGGGCCTGCATAGCCATGGCCATAGCCCCATCAGAAAAAATTTAAGTAAGACACAAAGTTATTCTGTTGAGCTGAGACTTTCTGTAACTTGACTATGTACAAGCCCAAGCCTGGTTTACTCAGGGATTCAGCAACCACAATGGGTTGGATTCATTGCTTTGATGTTTTATTGTTGCTCTATCTGGATTGAGAGGAATTCTGCTCCTGTCCCTCAAGAAAAGTTCACTCAGTAAGATTGAATGCAGTATCTTTCACTTGCTGTGCAAGTGTTGCACCTTGGGAGGCACAATTTATCTGTCTGTCTGTCTGTCTATCTATCTATCTATCTATCGTTCCAGACCAGGCTGGACATATTCTAACAGGGATCCTCCTGCTTCTGTCTCTTAAGTCCTGGATTACATATGTAAACACACAAGGCCAGTTTGATGCTGTCATTTCCAAGGTATACTCACCCTTTTTATTGCTTCTACAAACCAAGTCCTAACCTCTTATGGTTGCTTTGTAGAATCTCAGGACCTGTGGGTAACCAGGAAATCACCACCACCACCCAACAGTTGAGCTGTTTTTTGAATTTTATCTGTTGACAGGCTGGCCTTGAATTCCCAGAGATACCTCTGCTTCTGCTTCCCAAGCTCTGGAATTAAAGGTGTGTGCCACCACCCAATGACCTTGAACTTTCAATGCCTGCAGGTTTGGGTGCAACAGGAGACTTAAGATTTCTGTTCCTCTTAAGAGAGACTGTGACAAGATTAACTTTTTTTTTTTTTTTTTTTTTTTTTGGTTTTTCGAGACAGGGTTTCTCTGTGGCTTTGGAGCCTGTCCTGGAACTAGCTCTGTAGACCAGGCTGGTCTCGAACTCACAGAGATCCGCCTGCCTCTGCCTGTCTAGTGCTGGGATTAAAGGCGTGCTCCACCATCGCCTGGCAAGATTAACTCTTATAAATAAAAACATTGATTTAAGGTGGCTTGCTTATAGCTTCCGAGGTTGAGTCCGTTATCACCGCGGCAGGGTCGCGGTGGCCTCGAGGCAGACTTAATGTCCCACAGTGTTGGAGAACTAGCTGAGAGTCCTCTGTCTTGCAAGCAGGGGAAGAGTCTGAGGATCACACTGAGTGAAGCTTCAGCGTGGACCTCAAAGCTTTCCCCACTGTGACATACTTCCTCCCACGAGGCTCTTCTTACCCAAACAAAGCCATGCTGGATAACAGAGCCTCTCTTTATGAGTTTATGGGGTCATTCAAACTAGCACAGCCGGTCACCTGGAACTCACTGTGTAGTCCAGGCTGGACAGTAACTCATTTCTGCCTTCTTCCTGGTCCTTTCGGGAGCCCTCTTCTTGGTTCGAGATGAAATTTCCACCAAGAAAGCCTCCCTGTCTTCCTGCAGTACATTAGGACACCAGTAGTAGGGACCCCTGCACTCGGGTCATGCCTCTCATGGGGATCTGTTTGGATTTTACTTGAATGAATGGCTGCCCAACTGTATGAGTGATTAAATGCATGGCAGGCCAGTTTGGCCCAGGGAGTTGTAGTTGTTTGATTCCTGATTTTGTGGCTTGTGTTTTTGGTTTGTCCTGACCCACAGAAGCTGAGTTGCCTCTGGGTTCAATTCTGCCATGAGGTGGCAGCCCCTGCATGCTACTGTTTGCTCTTTTGGTGATTCTGTTTTTTTTCTGGATTCTTCCACTGGGTGGCCCACCAGCTTCTCTTCATTCCAACAGCTGTTGGGTTAGACATATCACTCATATTTTGTTTTTGGTTTTGTTTTATTTAAAATGCATTTGTGGCTGTAAAAGGCGATGTTTTATCCTGTCAGCTTTAATTCCTTTTTTTTTTTTTTTTGTTTTTCGAGACAGGGTTTCTCTGTGATTTTGGAGCTTGTCCTGGAATTAGCTCTTGTAGACCAGGCTGGTCTCAAACTCACAGAGATCCTCCTGCCTCTGCCTCTCGAGTGCTGGGACTAAAGGCGTGCGCCACCACTGCCCGGCGTTAGCTGTAATTCTAATGTGGTTAAATATATAATGTGTTTGCACATGAGATCCTTATACCATGTTAGGCATAATTATGACCTGGTATTGCTTTCACTTGGAAATTATGCAGAGCAAAGAGATATGATCATATGTCTTCCCACTTCTTTCCAGTTCAGATGAGTTCATGAATACCAATCCCTCACAGGTGTACCCAGCTACTTGGGTTTTACTTAATTCCAGATGCAGTCAGGTGTTGACAACCAAAAATAGCCATTCTAGGACAGCTGTGTTGGCAGACACCTTTAATCCTTTGGAGGCAGAGGCAAGAGGATCTCTGAGTTTGAGGCCAACCTGCCCTACAGAGGGAGTTCCAGGGCAGCCAGGGCTGCACAGAGAAACCTTGTCTCAAAATAAATGAAAAGAATCATCATCATATTCCCAATACAGTCTCATGACACAGATCAGGCTGACTTCAAACTCTCAATTCTCCTTAAGCTTCTGAGTCTGGCTGTGTGACCTTGCACAGACCTGGATGTCCTTGAACTCAAGATGTTGACCTGCCATCCTAGAGCACCTAGAGATCCTCCAGCCCTAGCCTCTCAAAGGCTGGGAATAAAGGTGTGTTTGAACACACCCTGCTTTACACCTTTAATTTCTAAAGGTCTAAACACAAATACTTTTAATTTTTCCTGTCAAACCAAAAATATTTTATGTTGTCCTGGTTTCAAGTACTACCGCTAAGGACAGACAGTCTAGGCTCAGGTGACAGCTCACCGGAGAACATTTGCCTACAATGCAAAAGACTGAGTTTGATCCCAGGCAGCTTAAAAACCAGTGCACAAGTACACACCCAAATGTAGAGCCCCAACCTTTCTTCCTAGTATGCTTGTGTTTAAGGTGGTCTTAAAAATTCGAACTTGGGGCCTGGC
>NC_022027.1:46313526-46315443 GCF_000317375.1 Microtus ochrogaster
CAGATAAAGATGCTGGAGACCGCTGAGTCCAGAAAACTGAGAAAAGAACTTTTGCAAACAGTTCATCTCATCGAAACATGGTAGACAGCAAACTTCACACATGTTCCAATGGATATGCGCTAGATAAACCGTGTGAAGGTTTCTCATCTCCGGGAGGTAGGTAGAAAATTGTGCCAGAGTGCACCAGCTCCAATCTACAGTGAGCTCCAACACCTTGATGTATTCTAGCTCGAAAACACTCAGAAATGTCCTAGCATTCTCTAGGGACTGCATCACAATCTTCACGTCCTTACAGCAGAGCTGGAGCGAGTCTTTTCTCTGCTGGGCCCACTGTAGGAGGTACATTTCTGCTTTCTCCATTCGGGAACTGAAGTAGAGGTCAACTCTCACCTTGATTCGTGGCCTCAGCTCCTGTGTAGGAGGGGGCTTCCCTGCTGAGCAGATTCCATCCTCTGTTCCAGCCTGGAGGGTCCTGAACTCACAGGGCAACCTCTGAAAATCGAGTACTCGAAGTTCCCCCCTCCTGTGAGTAGATCAAGTGTTACGACAAGAGAAGACCGGACAGACATTCAGCTCCAGTCTGGATTTGGAAGTGTTTGCTTTTTTCCCCAGTACTCAGTGTCCAACAAAGTCCGCATGGTCCCAAGCACTGGCTCTTTCTGAGCTGCATCCACAGCTCTGTCTCACTTCCCTCCATTCTGTTTCTCTAGACCCGGTACTACTAGAGCCTGGAGACAGGGACAGGCTCCTTCCACTGCACCCACTTCTCTATTCCTCCCCACACCCAACTGCACTTCTCCATCAGAACTTAACAGCAGTCAAGGCTTCTGTGGTTTTCTAAGCTGATGCTAACAAAGGCCTGATCTACCCCATTCTCTCAACCCCTGACATCTTTCCATGTACCCCAGAATCTTTCACTCGACCCTACTTACGTGGGGCAAACCCGCTGAGTCAGCAGGACATCCAGGCCTTCCAGCACAGCATGAAAAATCTCTGAGTCGAAGGTGTTCATCATGCCCCTCACACGGAGGTAGGGGAAAGGCCAGGCTACCACCATTGCCTTCACGATACCAGTGCATTGGTTACTGAAAGCCTCCTCAAACAGTGCTGGGAAGAGGATGACGGGCAGCTTCTCGAGAGCAGAGATGGCCAAGGCCTCATTTCTCAGCAGAACCTGCCTTGACAGCTCATCCAGTGTGGGTATCGGCCAGATGCCCATCCTGTTAGAAGCTGGGAAAAATACCAAGAAAGACAAACAGGAAATGTTAACTCAAACACGATCAATATCTAGGAAGTGATACTGTAGAACACCTGAACACACACACAAACACACACACAAGCACGCACGCACGGGCGCGCACAAACACAGCAGAGAGAGGCAAGTACTGAGGAAACAGAGTCAGGCAGTTTTCTGCGAGTTCTAGAACAGGAGGTCACTGTTCAAGGTTATCTGAGATATGTGTGGACTTTGTAGCCTTGGTTATGAAAGTCCATCTTTTTATTATTGTTGTTGTTTGACACAAGGACTTTCTGTCTATTCCCGGCTTAGCTGGAACTCACTGTGTAGACTATTCTGGCCTAAAACTCAGAGAAATCTGCCTGCCTCCGCCTCCCTAGTACTGGGAATGAAGGTGTGCCACCACACCCACACCCAACAGCTGGTTTCACTTTTTCAAACAAGATACTGCCCAGGCAGGGTGGTCCACGTCTTTAATCACAGTACTTGGGAGACAGAGAAAGGAAGATTTCTCTGAGTTCAAGGCCTGCCTGGTCTACTTAGTAAGTTCCAGGATATCTAGAGCTCTTACCTAGAGAAGCCCTGTCTTGAAAAATCAAAAAGAAACAAAACGTAAAACTAACCAGAGACAAACTAGCCAGAAACTAAATGAACTGAACAACAGCAATAGAAATATCACC
>NC_022027.1:46317483-46318418 GCF_000317375.1 Microtus ochrogaster
ATGTTTTCAAGGTCATACAGAGATAGATTTTAGATAGATAGGTAATTTATTAAGGTATCTAGGCAGAGAGTTTCAATCCACTATTCCATCCTCTCAATCCGTTGAAAGTGCAGGTGGATCCTTTAGCATTTGCCCCAAGCCTGATGAGTTGCACTCCATCCCTGAGAGCCATGTTGTGGATGGAGAGATCTGAATCTTTCCCTCTCCCCCACACTAAATAAGTTGAATGGAAACACAAAAGTTTAAACAGAAAGGATCAGAACAGCTGGCACCCAGGTCAAGAATTCCTTTGTGCACCAGATAGAGTCTTAGGCAATTGGACAAAATGAAGAGAACCACTGATTGTGGGTTGTCCAGACTCAGTGGGTAAATCTATAACATATTTCATGTACCCCACATTCAGCGAACACAGCAGAGAGGGGGTTGGGAATATTTCAAAAGCCAGAAGACCAGCAAGTGGACTGTGAGGTCAGACTGTGTCTCCTGTAACAGATCAGGAATCTACAGCCAGGCACCTCAACAATATGGGTGTCTGAATCCATTCTGAATAGGGGCAATCACAGTTCAGGCACTATCCTGGAAGGGACAAATCTCCTAAGACCCCTCCCCCAGCTAAAACCTGCAGTTCAGTAAGGACAGCTGAGAGAGGGGGTAATTAGTCATACAATAGCCAGAGCCTCCTAGTTGTAGTTGGTTAAAGAATTCCAGGTGGCCAGACCTGAAATCATATACAGGCAAGTAATACTTGACTGACTCTGCAGATTGTATTTATATATTAGGCATCTACACACACACACACACACACACACACACACACACACTCACTTGTGTGTGTGTTTATGCCTATACGTATATATATATGTGAAACACTTAAGAAGAAAGAAGCAATGAATTTGAGATTGAGCTGGGGGCATACATGGAAAGGCTGGAGTGAG
>NC_022027.1:46318665-46321495 GCF_000317375.1 Microtus ochrogaster
CCACCACCGCCTGGCTATAATTAAACATTTTAGACATAAAATATTAACAAAGATTAAAAAGCAAACCTAATCATAATCTGACTCAATTCAACAGTAGAACATTTACCATCTACCTAACATAGTTCTTTTATTTTTCTTCTTCAGTTTCCTGAGTTTGATCCCAGAGAAAGGTTGTTTGTGAGCAAGATGGAGTTTCCTTGTGGGTCACAAGATTAATAGTGGAGGTGGTCTCATGTTGTCTCAAGATGTAATTTTCAGGTGTTTGTGTCATGAACAAAGAGTTAAGAAAGACACATACTAGTGAGGAAGTGGAGTTCCTTTTGTTGATACAGAAACACACAGCTCTGACCTCAAAAGGAATAAAAGAGAGTTTATCCTGGAGTCGTATATGAGTGCCATGGTGTGAAAACTGATTCAGCTTACTCCTAATTCCACATTTCAACAGGGAAATATTTTTTTGAAGTTTGTATGGTACCAGAAAAGTAAATCTTAAATGAAAGCAATTTTTAGATAAACTACTTAACAAAAAAGAAAGGAAGGAAGGAAGGAAAAATACATAGATTGTTGAAAACAACAGAGAATGGTTTCACCAAAGCTGAGAAATTTCTCCCATTTGTCTTAGATGTCACCTGAATTTTCTAAAGCCTTTGTTTTGTGCAACTGGGGTTTTTACATTTAATACATTATAAGATATTTAGAATCCAGGGGGCTGGAGAGTTGGCTCAGAAATTAAGAGCACTGACTGCTCTTCCAGAGGTCCTGAGTTCAATTCCCAGCAACCAGACGGTGGCTCACAACCATCTGTAATGACATCTGGTGTCTTCTTCTGGCTTACAGGCAGGATACTGTATAAACAAATAAATAAACCTTCAAAAAAAAAAAGGAAACAGATATGGAAGAAACACAGAAGGGAAGAGTCAGTGAACACTGAATTATTGAATCCTGAATCCGCCTTGTTTATTTTCCATATGTTTTTATACCCCAATACAAAAGGGGGAAGGAGGCAGAAGACTGCCTTACCATGACACAAAGGACACCCAGAGCAGTTACTTGTTTTAATAACTGAAACATTAAGCCACTATTTTCTAAGGTAAGTATTCTGATGCTTTGGGTGGAACGTGCAGTGAAAACACCCTAGACCAAGAGTCCTGCAGGCAGCCACTCCTAGGTCAAACTTCCTGAATGATGATAGAGCAGGTGTGGCTTGAATTCTCTGCCCCTTGGTCAGGGTGGAGCAGATCCACCTCTTTGGGCGCCTTTACAGCCAAAACACCCGGAAGCAACGCTGTGGTGGACAAATCTCTGACCTTCAGTCAAGGTGGAAGCAATTCACATTTTCTAGGGCCCTACAGCAACAGGTTTAGGGAACTGTAAGAACATTTTCTCAGTCAGGGGTTAATCAGGCTTCCCGTCCAGATTAGAGAATCCCCAGGTGAACCGGCTTTCCTGTGGCGTGGTCTCCTTGGCCAGGTGACTGACAGGGTCAGTTAAATTAACTCATAAGGTAATGTGTTGTTCTAATTGTTAGTTCAGATTCCAATGGCAGGGTTCTCCCAGGTTCAGATGTCAAACTCAGATTCTACTATAAGACCAGGAGGAAGTAGGTTTCCTTTACTGACCTGAGCACACCACCCTTCCTCTGCCTCTTCCCTGTGATATCAGTCACAGTTGCTGTGATGAAATACCCCAAGAGAAGCCACTGACCTGGAGGAAGACTTATTTGTCTCACGACTCAAGGGAACACAGTCCATCATGGTACGATGGCAAGGGGGGCATGAGTGAGAGGCACCTGGTCAGGCTGTGTGCACAAACATGGAGCAGAGAGAAAGCACGGGTGCTGCTCAGTTTGCTTTCCCTTTCACGTTCAGTTCAGGACCCCAGCACACAGGGTGATGACGTCAGCCTGTGACACAGGACCTCCACATTCAGAGTGGAGCTTCCTGCCTGCTTCCTCTTCTCAGAACATCAGCAGTTACGTTTACTTGTCATGGGTCTGTGAATTGCCACAGAGGTGGTGACAGGAGGGAGAGGGCAGCGAGAAACACCTGAAATGCTGTCACGTCTTTCACGGGTGGACCTTACCTTATGTGCCCTAGGCTATAATAGGGATTCTATGTGTTAGCGAAGAAAGGAACTGCAGAGCTGTGCACGGGGCCATCACAGTCATAGTGGCAGCTGTGGTGTGAATTGAGTGAGCAAAACCCAATAGGCAACACTGTAGACATTGACTTCCATCATGTGGTCCAAGTCACATTGGGACACACGTCCCTTCTGCTGTTGTGTAAACCTACCACGTATGCTTTCCAGCATCATTTGTCAGAACTGACCCCTTGGTCTCTGCCTAGGAACCTGAAGACTCTTTTGGAAATCTCTGCCACTGAATGCCAGCTTTTTCAGTCACACTGGAATAACTTCTCACAGTGTGGCACCTCCTTCAACTAAAACATCTGGACATGAGTGGTGGCCTACTGTCCATTTTATGTACGATGCCTCTCAGTAGTCTTTTTTTTTTTGGTTTTTTTCGAGACAGGTTTCTCTGTAGCTTCGGTGCCTGTCCCGGAACTAGCTCTTGTAGACCAGGCTGGCCTCGAACTCCCAGGGATCTGCCTGCCTCTGCCCTGCGAGTGCTGGGATTAAAGGCGTGCGCCACCACCGCCCAGCCTCTCAGAGGTCTTTAAAGAATGTGGCAGATACTCAGGAGACTCTGGAATTGCAGGGGTGTGGGATAAAGGGCTCTCAGTTCAGTGAACTCCTACCTGCCCCTAGCCAATGCTCCCAGCTCACCAAGGTCAATTTCTTTCTTATTTATTTATTTATTTATTTATTTTTA
>NC_022027.1:46323730-46324263 GCF_000317375.1 Microtus ochrogaster
GAGTTTTAACCCGTTATATGGTTTTCTTTTCTCTGTAACATGAAAAATATTTGAGTATAACTTCTTAGCCTTCAACTCCTATAAAACTTACTTTTCATTGTTTTTACTTGTGTCTATGTGGTTCAAGCCTACTGCTGCAAGTGCCAGAGGTGTAGGATCCCTAAATTAGTTGTCTGACATGGTTGCTAGAAGCCAAACTTGGGTCCTCTGGAAGAGAAGCAAGTGCCCTGCATTCCTGAGCAATCTCTCCAGCTCCTGGTCTTGAACTCTTAATCTTCTTGATCTGCTTGCTAAGATACGGATATGGACCACCGTATCTAGTCTGCATGCTATGCGGCTTCTAAAAGCCTGGTGGTCACTGGCAGTAAGTCTTCAGGACATGGTCAAACTTCCCTCCACTCTCCTCAAGCCCTTATTATACCAGAGAACTGTCTTTGTGCTATTCAATTGTGATCTCCTTCTTTGTTTCTAAAATTCACTGAGCACACAATTATTCTCCTATCTGTGGGTCTAATCTGATAGCCACGGAGAAC
>NC_022027.1:46325673-46327250 GCF_000317375.1 Microtus ochrogaster
GGGGAAGAGACAGAAATCTTTAATAAATAAATTTAAAAAAAGCAATAAAGATGATAGAGAACAGCTAAGTTTTTATGCAAAATAGACACTTGATTCCTTGTGACTGTGTATCCACAATTTTTTAATTTTTATTCTATGTTTTTTTCACATCCTGTATCTTGATCCTATTTGTTCATCCTAATGCATCCCTTCATATCTGCCCTCAGCCCCTGTACAATTATATGCTGGAGTAAAAAGGAAGAAAATAAAATGAGAAACTTTTTTAAAAAAGTGAGTAACTTTATAGAAGAACCCTGTCTGGAAAAGCAAAAACAAAACGTTAGGAATTAGGACAGCTGGGAAACATGCCTAGGACTGAAATCAGCCCTCTGAATGTGGGTGTTGGGGCAGATTAAGTTATACTTAACCCTGGGTTTGGGCATGGGCAACTGTAGGGTTGGTTCATCAGACAGATGCCCCTGGTGGGGATCAGGGATAGCTCTTCCACTCTTATGACCCCAAGGCCAGCTTTCCCACCTACCTCCGGCATTGATAGGTTGGGGGTGGGGGTAGAAGAGGACACTTCTCCCTTGCCGATTTCTCCAGAAAACAAATGGGAAATGGGGACAGCTCTCCTGTGGTCAGTTTTTGAGCATGCTATCTCACACCTACACTAACTAGGTTGGCTGTTGTACCACCCTGGTCAGGTACAGGGCCTACTGTTCTAGGCGTCACACCTGGTGTGATCAGGAATGGCTCTCCATACTGATGACCACAGCACCAGGTCTAACATGCCTCAGGCATTGCTGGGCAGAGGGGAATTTCTCCTCTGCCCGAGCCACCACAAGCAGATGGGTGATGGGGACAGCTCTCCCATGCTCACAATTTCAAGTCGGGCTCACCCACACCTCTGCTCCCAACAAGTTCAGCTCCCTGCCACAAGTGCCTTTTACGCTGACAAACCCTGATATCCCTTCACTCAATCCACAGTGCAGGCGCTCAAACCCTGGACCCCAGGACAAACTAGGCCATTGCTCAACCATTGAGCTCAACCCACATACCTGAAAACTCAGCCTGTCCTCTTCACTGTGTGGTGCTGGATGTCAGAGCCACATGAGTCAGGCAGGTACCCTCCTACAAACAGCATCTCCATTTTAATTGGCCAGTTCATTTTTCTTATTTCTTTGTGAAACTGGGTTTTCTATTTGAAGACCATTTTTTAAGATTAGCTGTATATGTGTGTTTTGTGGTTTTGTGGATATGAAAGTAGGGTCCCATCCAGGTTAACAGTCCTATCACCTGAAGCCACCTTTTCAGAGCCATTTGAAAGCCACAGAATCCAAATTTGGGTCCTGCTAAAGAAGCTGCATGTTCTGGGAACTGGAGAAATGGCTCACTGAATGAGAAGTAGCTGCTATTCCAGAGGATCCGGGTTCAATTCCCAGAGCTCATATGGCACTTTCAGGGGATCTGACATCTTCATACCACTGCATATAAAATAAGAAAGAGAATCCTGCAGAATATTTGTTTAAAAAACACTATGTGCGCCGGGTGGTGGTGGCTCACGCCTTTAATCCCAGCACTTGGGAGGCAGAGGC
>NC_022027.1:46327835-46332735 GCF_000317375.1 Microtus ochrogaster
TGAAACTGTGTTTCTCTATAGCTTTGGAGCCTGTCCTGGAACTAGCTTTTGTAGACCAGGCTGGCCTCGAACACAAAGAGATCCGCCTGACTCTGCCTGCTAACTATTGGGATTAAAGGTGTGCACCACCACTGCTCGGCCATGGGTTGCTTTATAAAGGAAATACCACAGGAACACAGCCCTACAGACACGGGGTGAGCAAGCTGAACATGGCGGCTCATGGTGGTACTATCAGGGAGGCAAGAAAAAAAATCAAGAATTCAAGCCAGCTTAGAGTACATGAGGCTATCAAATAAGAAGAAAATTTCTAATGTGGAAGAAAAATAAATGTCACAAACCCCGTTCCCTCTGCTCAGTGTTGTCTTCTTCCCTTCAGCCATCTCTGGTAGATCCCAGTGCCGAGGTCTGAGTACACGGGATGTTCATCCTCTGTGGTCCCTACACATCCTTCACAGGAGGTATCTGCACCACTCCCTTAAGTTGGAATTTTGGTGCACATAACTAAAGAACCACACAAAAGGAACATGACTAACTCACAGGCCAAGGACAAGAATAAGATAAGGGTCAGAAAAGCTTTTACTTTATTGCTGCCAATGTGACCCAGACCTCTGTTTCACTCGCCAGATACACCTAAGCCTGGCAGTGACGTTAATAACTGAAAAAGACCCCAGAGCAAGAGCATCCAGGTTTGCAGGTGCAGGACAGAGTCACTGTTCCACCAACAGAAGCCACATAGAAACACAAAATTGTCTCCCGACTCCACAGGACTCTAGCTGTCTGTCCCCACTGTCCCATTGTTCTCCCTGCAGGGTCCACCTCACTGCACATCGTTCTGTTCCTAGCCATGTTTGCAGTGTCTGAAGCCATGAGCTCTGAGACCCCAGGTGAGAGATGTGTCCCAAGCCTTCCACGTCTTCAAATCATAAGCCACATTCTCTACTTATGGCCAGCAAAAACAAAGTCTGGGTGCCTGGTCATACACACAACGCACAGTACACTTATAGCAGACATAGGTAGCAAAGGAGATACCCTTGGGCTGCCTTCTGGCTCTGAGTGTATCTATGAGCTCATGGCAAATATGGGAAAATCTCTCTACAGAGATGTAACCTGACTCATCATAGCATTGCAGAGGAACAGGGTACTGTTCCACACTCAGCTTCCTCAAGTTGGCTGTGTGGTGCAAAAGGTCCTTCAGGGTGGGCGTGGAGAAGTCATTGTCATACAGGTTTAATTTAGTGAGCTGTGAGCACTGGCTGAGGGCAGGGATGAGAACAGTGAGGTGAGAGTCCCTCATGCAACAGCGCTGCAAGTCCAGGGACTGCAGAGTGTCTGCCACCTTCTCTAACAGAGCTTGGAGAGGCGTAAGATATGAGGTCAATAATATCACACCACTCATGTCCAGATGTTTTAGCTGACAGAGGCTGTGACACAAGGGGAAGTAATCCAAGTCGCGCTGTGACAGATGGAAGCCAGTGGTGGTGAGAGTCTCCAAGGGGGTTGTCAGGCACCTAGGAACAGACAAAGGGATTGGGTCAGAGAAAAGGTTTGAGGCTGTGTATCATGAGGGTTTATGTAAAGGAAGACAGGGCACATGTCTCAAGGTCAGTTAGACTAAATGAACAATGAGTGTGCCCGGATGCTACATAGGAGTCTACTAAATCAAGTCACACCCACAACTTGTTCACCATTATTGTTCCCAGTGACTGGCAGGGAACCACGTACCCACTCTTCAAATTAAAGATTAGCTCTGGTGGCTGACCCAGCTCTCCACCTTGCTTACCTGAGTAACTGTTCCATGTGGTTTCTCAGAAAATAGACCCCAATTAAGAAGAGATGTTGCAGACAGTTAAACTTGGAGAACTGAGAAATCAATGTCCTGGCACACTCCTCTTCTATGAATGTTGCTCTGTTGCCAAATCTCAAAGTGTTCTTGATAAAAGTCAGGGAGAGTTTGTGAAGACTTCTCATCTGGCCGAGGCAGGGAGTGAAACATTCCAGGGTGGACATATCATCCACCAAGTACAGGTCCAGTTCTTCAATGTGCTGCGGCTGGAAATTCAAGAGCGCTTTGATAGTGCATGCGGGCATTACCTTCATCTTCATCTTCGTACAGAGGATCTGGAGGGAGTCTTTTCTCTGCTGGGCCCACTGCAGGAAGCATGCCTGTTCTTCCCTCAGGTTGGGCCAAAGGCAGAGTTCAACTATGACCTTCAGACGCCTCCTCAGTGAGTACCGGGGAAGAACCTTCACTACTTGCTTCTCTTCCACGGTCTCTGCAGCGCCCTCCCTACCCTCTGTTCCGGTCCATATTCTCCAGAAGTCATAGCCCACTTGCCTCAGGTCAAGCACCTGAAGTTGCTCCCCCCTGTGGGCAGAACGTGCAAAGTGTCAGCAGACATGATAGCCCAACACTGAGCCAGCTTCCAATACACATCCCTAATGTCAGCTCTTCACTCCTGGCCAGGTATGTGTCTCTTCAGCACCGCGTGTCCAGTGTAGGAACTCAAGTGTGCTATGGACATTTTCCCTGAGCTGCATATGCAGACCTGACTACTTTCCTTCCATTAAGATACTTTATATCCACTGAGTTTCATTATTAGTGTTTGTAGGATGCCTGGGAGAGACGCAATCAATCCACAGTGGTGTGGGAACTGCAGCCCCGAGTTGATATCCCTGCCCCCACTTGAGGTGCTTATCTGCAAGAAAAACATAATAAATTCCCTCTGCTCCTGGAGCGGGGAAGGAAGGAATTTTAAGTGCATGGTGACCAGTCCTTGATCCCTGCTAGGGTCAGGTTACAGTCCCTTCGCAGCCCCCTCCTCATTTGGTGCCATGTTATAAAACCAGCCCAGCAGACAATAAAGAAAAGCTGTTCCACCTCAAGCTCGTACTGTGTATTCATTCAACCTGGACACCCTCTGCCGAGACTCTTGGTTCCAGCCTGCACTGGTGCGGCATCTGGAGGTCCCACTGAGATTTGAACTCAGATCGCTGGATTCAGAGTCCAGAGTGCTAACCATTACACAACCTGGACACCCTCCGCCGAGATTCTTGGTTCCAGCCCGCGCTGGCTCGGCACAGTGGCTGCATTTACTCTAAGCTCTATTCCATACTCAACTGTCTTTACTACAAGCAAACCATAGCTTTCAAGACCCCTGCATCCCTGCATGATGATTCCAGCAGAAGCCTCTGACCCACTTACAAGTCCGTTCTCCCAACCCTGCAGTCTCTCCAGTGTGCCCCATGTGCTCCAGGCTAGCAGACTTGGTTACTGCTCACCTGGGGTGAAACCTTCTGTCTAGATACATGTCTATGCCATCAAGCAGAGCCAGGAAGGTTTCCAAGTTGGGAGACTTCATCAAAGTCCCCACAGGGAGGCAGGGGAAAGGCCAGGCTTCCACCATTGCCTTCACAATCCTAGCGTGTCTGTCGTGGAAGGCGTCCTTGAAGAGGCCTGGGAAGAGCTCCGTGGGCAGTTTCTCCAGAGCAGAGATGGCCAAGGCCTCATTTCTCAGCAGAGCCTTCCGGGCCAGCTGCATGAGTGTGGGTGGGGTCTGCACGCTCATCATGAAGGGTTTTCAGGCAGAAGGCTCCTGAGCAAGCATTCCGGGGAAAACATACTTTCAGGATAAAGTTTAGAAATCTCCCTCACCCAGCACAGTAACCACTCAAGGTTAGAGCTTATTTCCCCAGCAATGGTAGAAACATCGATTTCAACCATTGTCCTCCCTGGTGATGTAAAGTCAGACTTCCTCACCATGAGCATGGCAGCCTCTCTAGCTCCTGAATGGGCAGGCACAAACCTCAAAATACCTTGTGTGACCCTTGTTCCCAGTAACAACATCAAAAACCCTTGTATTGTGTTCAATGTTTAGCTTAATTCCTACCAAGGAGGATTATGGCAGTGGGTTCCTCCAGTTTTCTGGGCACCCTGTGTCAGAGCCAGACCACATCTAAAACAGCAAAGTTCTTTAATAAGAGCTTTATAGTCCTTTGATAAGGATGCAAACTAAAGCCCAAGTCAAGATTGAAGGTGCAATTGCAGTTCCTGCTGCTGTGAGTCTCAAGCAGAACTTCCCAGGAATCAAAGATATGTGATCCAAAGGTCTACAAGTGCTCTTTTTTTTTTTTTAAAGATTTATTATGTACACAACATTCTGCCTCGATGTATGCCTGCACACCAGAGAAGGGCGCCAGATCTCAGTACAGACAGTTGTGAGCCACCATGTGGTTGCTGGGAATTGAACTCAGGACCTCTGGAAGAGCAGGCAGTGCTCTTAACCTCTGAGCCATCTCTCCAGCCCTACAAGTGCTCTTATTCCACAAAATAAAAACAATCATTTGAGCTGTGAGCAGTGGTGGCACATGCCTTTAATCCCAGCACTCGGCACTCAGAGGCAGGTGGACCTCTGTGAGTTCAAGGCCAGCCTGGTCTACAAGAGCTAGTTCCAGGAAAGGCTCCAAAGCTATGGAGAAACCTTGTCTTGAAACCACCCCCCCCAAAAAAATAAATAAAACAAAAAAAAGCAATCATTTGAATGGGCCACAGTATGAGGGAATGCGCTGGTAACCTCAGCGCCCTGAATCAGGAGGACCTTCATCTCCAGCCTAGCCAGAGCTATAGGGACAGTTTTAAGACAGCTTGAACACAGGAAAACCTTGTCTCAAAACAATCATCAACCATAATGAAACCAGGAGCTATTGTAGATCAACATCTGAGATTCAGGTAAAGCTTCATCTAGAACCAAACCCATTGTCTTCAATATGTTCATCTGACGAGACAGAAATAAAACTTTCCAGTCCCCCAAAAAATCAGTTGCCTTCCTATACACTAAGGATAAGGAAGCAGAGAGGGAAATCAGAGAAGCATCACCTTTCACGATAGCCACAAATAGCATAA
>NC_022027.1:46355366-46364937 GCF_000317375.1 Microtus ochrogaster
AAAATGTTTATAAATAAACTGGGTTTTGAGGCTCACTCGTGTATTCCAGCACTCAGGAGAAAATGGCACAGGGGAAATGCATTAGTTGAGGCCCAGCTTCCGCTACACTGTGAGCTCTAGGACAACCTGGGCTACATGAAGGACCAATTGAAAACCGAATTCTACCTAGAGGGGGAAAAAAAAAGAAATATGGAGATGACAGAAGAAGGGCAGATCTCAGTGTCTGTGAATTCATGAGTGGGGTCCTCACCTTTCACCACCCCCACAGTTCCTTCCCTTTCCTGTGTGAACATCTCATCCACACACACCCAAAATCCCAAATTTGGTTCAGAGGGTGAAGCCTCAAACATCCAATCAAATTAGAGGGGTGGGGCCGACTGCAAAGTGGAGGAGCTAGAGGGAAGGTGCTATAAAGCTTCAGAGGAGCCAGAGAAGACACCAAGGATTGGGATCCCAGAGTCACTGCCTGCCCTCTGGAAGAAGGAACGTGTTCTCCAGTTTCAACCTCTGGTAAGTCAGCCCCGTCCATCGGGACACCACATCTATGCTGCCCAGCCACTCTCAACATGAGACACAGATGGCACAGGGACTTTGAATTTCTTTCTTTTTTTTTTTGATGAGGAGACTGGAGACTGGTTTTGACTCCAAACACAGCTTTGCCTTGGTCTTAAATACAGTTTTTCTTCTTTTTCATCTGTAATATTTTTAATTTTTTTTTTGTTTTTTTTTTGTTTTTTTGTTTTTCGAGGTTAATTTTTGAGACAAGTTTTGCCGTGCTGCCTAAATTGTCCCAGAAGTGGCTGAGTAACCAGGGTACATAGAAACCCAGCCTCAGCTCCCAGTTGCTGACATTGCGGGCTGTTAATCAAACATCTTGTAATGTTCTATTGCTGTTGTTCAGTTCATTTTAGTTTCTGGCTAGTTTGTCTCATTGGTTAGTTTTACGTTTTGTTTCTTTTTGCTTTTTCAAGACAGGGCTTTTCTAGGTAACAGCTCTAGATATCCTAGAACTCAATAAGTAGACCAGCAGGCCTTGAACTCAGAGAAATCTGCCTGTCTCCGTCTCCCAAATACTAAGATTAAAGGTGTGGACCACCCTGCCTGGACAGTATCCTGTTTGAAAAAGAGAAACCAGCTGTAGGGTGTGGCGGCACACCTTCATTCCCAGTACTAGGGAGGCGGAGGCAGGCAGATTTCTCTGAGTTTTTTTTTTTTTTTTTCGAGACAGGGTTTCTCTGTGGTTTTGGAGCCTGTCCTGAAACTAGCTCTTGTAGATCAGGCTGGTCTCGAACTCACAGAGATCTGCCTGCCTCTGCCTCCCTAGTGCTGGGATTAAAGGCGTGCGCCACCACTGCCCGGCTAGATTTCTCTGAGTTTTAGGCCAGAATTGTCTACACAGTGAGTTCCAGCTAAGCCAGGAATAGACAGAAAGTCCTTGTGTCAAACAATGACGATAATAATAAAAACATGGACTCTTATAGCCAAGGCTACAAAGTCCATACATATCTCAGATAACCTTGAACAGTGACCTCCTCTTCTAGAATTCAAGAAAACAGCCCACTCTGTTTCCTCAGTACCGCCCCCCCTGCTGTGTTTGTGTTCGTGCGAGGGCGTATGTGTGAGTGTGTGTGTGTTCAGGTGTTCTCCAATATCACTTCCTGGATATTGATCGTATTTGAATGAGTTAACATTTCCTGGTTGTCTTTCTTGGAATGTTTCCCAGGTTCTAACAGAATGAGCATCAGGACCCCACACACATTGGAGGAGCTGTCAAGGCAGGCTCTGCTGAGAAATGAGGCCTTGGCCATCTCTGCTCTGGAGAAGCTACCCATCATCCTCTTCCCAGCACTGTTCAAGGAGGCCTTCAATAGCAGATGCACTGGGATGGTGAAGGCAATGGTGGTAGCCTGGCCTTTCCCTTACCTCCGTGTGAGGGGCATGATGAACACCTTCAACTCAGAGATTTTTCATGCTGTGCTGGATGGCCTGGATGTCCTGGTGACTCAGCAGGTTTGCCCCATGTAAGTAGGGTCGAGTGAAAGATTCTGGGGTACATGGAAAGATGTCAGGGGTTGAGAGAATGGGGTCGGAGGTAGATCAGGCCTTTGTTAGCATCAGCTTGGAAGACCACAGAAGCCTTGACTGCTATTAAGTTCTGATGGAGAAGTGCAGTTGGGTGTGGGGAGGAATAGAGAAGTGGGTGCAGTGGAAGGAGCCTGTCTCTGTCTCCACAGGCTCTAGTAGTACCGGGTCTAGAGAAACAGAATGGAGGGAAGTGAGACACAGCTGTGGATGCAGCTCAGAAAGAGCCAGTGCCTGGGATCATGCGGACTTTGTTGGACACTGAGTACTGGGGAAAAAGCAAACACTTCCAAATCCAGACGGGAGCTGAATGTCTGTCCGGTCTTCTCTTGTCGTAACACTTGATCTACTCACAGGAGGGGGGAACTTCGAGTACTCGATTTTCGGAGGTTGCCCTGTGACTTCAAAACCATCCAGGCTGGAACAGAGGATGGGGTCTGCTCAGCAGAGACTGTGCATGTGAAGCAAGCAGGGAAGCCCCTCCTACATGAGCTGAGGCCACGAATCAAGGTGAGAGTTGACCTCTACTTCAGGTCCGAACTGGAGGAAGAAGAAATGTACTTCCTACAGTGGGCCCGGCAGAGAAAAGACTCGCTCCAGCTCTGCTGTGAGGACGTGAAGATTGTGTTGCTGTCCCTAGATAATGTCAGGAAGGTCCTGAGTGTTTTCAAGCCAAAACACATCAAGGTGTTGGAGCTCAGCATAGATTGGAGTTGGTGCACTCTGGCACAATTTTCTACCTACCTCCCGAAGATGAGAAACCTTCACACACTTTATCTAGTGTATAGACATGAGAACAGATTTGGGGTTTGCGGTCTACCACGCTTAGATGAGAACAAGTTTGTACAAAAGTTGGCTTCTCAGTTTTCCGGACTCAGCGGTCTCCAGCATCTTTATCTGCGTGGCTTTTGTTTCTTCAGTGAGCACGTGAAACTCTTGCTCAGGTAAGGATGGATAGAGAGCTGTTCCTGCTACCAGACCAACTTTACATTTTATGTCAAAGAGTAGTGGGCCTGGTATCTGCCGGGCCTTGCAGAATAGTGAAGGAGGTGTTGGAACATCTAAGCATGGTCATGTTCCTGTGTCATTGAATCAAGGTCTCTCAAGACCACGCAAGAAGCAGAGGCCTGATTTGGGGTAGGATATGCGTGCATAGTATGTCACAAAAGCAGTTGTGAGGGTCAGGTTCAGTGAGAATGTTGTACTTTCCCCCTTAGAATCCTGGGTTAGCTAATGGGAAGTGCACAGAGAAAGAAGGGAACCGAAAGAGTGGAGGAGCAGAATCCCTGCATCTTCCCCCAGGTGGTCTGTGCTCAGACTGTAGGCAGCCACCACCGTGCCTCTAAGATCCCATGCAGGAAATGCTTTGAACAAGTAGGGACTGCACTGATGGGAAATGGCTGACAGTGGGATTTGGGGTCAGTGTCAGGGGTGGAGACTGTGTCCCCCAGGGGTGGGGGAAAAGTTAGAGGCAGTGAAACCACCTGAAATGCTCAGGTCTTTCATGGGTTGGTCCTTACCTTATGTACCCTAGGGTATGTTAACCTGCATGGGATTCTGAGGGTCAGTGAGGAAAGGAGCTGCAGAGCTGTGCCCTGACCCATCCCACAGTGCTGGTGACAGCTGTGGGTGTGACTTGAGTGAGCAGAACCCAACAGGCAGCACCATAGAAGTTTCCTTCCATCAATGTGACATTGGGATACACGCCCCTTCTGCTGTGTAAAATCACTATGCGTGCTCTTGAGTATCATTTATCAGAACTAACCCCAGGGTCTCTGCCTAGGAACCTGAAGACTCCCTTGGAAACCTTCTCTGTCACTCACTGTCCTGTTTTACAGTCACACTTGAAAGACTTTGCCCTGTGTCCATCCCTTCATCAACTAAAACATCTGGACTTGAGTGGACCCCTACTGCGCAATGTGTCTATTGTGCCTCTCAGTGTTCTCCTAGAGATGGGAGCAGGCAGTCTTGAGACTCTGGAATTGCAGGGGTGTAAGATAAAGGACTCTCAGTTCCGTGAACTCCTACCTGCCTTCAGCCAATGCTCCCAGCTCACCAAGGTCAATTTCTATAGCAATGACTTCTCCATGAATTTCTTGCGTGACCTTTTCCACCACACAGCCAACATGAGCAAGATGACCATGGAGCAGTACCCTGCCCCTCGGGAGTGCTATGATGAGTGGGAAAACATCTCCATAGACGCATTTTCTCAACTTTGTTCTCAGCTCATGGATACACTTAGGGCCATAAGGCAGCCCAAGAGGATAAGCTTTGCTACATATCTCTGTGATTTCTGTTCTCAACGCTGTGTGTATGACCAGGTGACTAGACGTTGTCCCTGCTTGCAGTAAAGAGGGGGAAAGTTGCTTTTGGTCCTTGAATTCTCAGGGTGGCTACATAAAGGTCTTTGTGCAGAGCAGTTAACTAAAGTGAGCAATGCAGACACCCACACCTTCCATAGCAGAGGTTTGGGGATTTCTAGAGGTTTTTAATCCTGGATACCAGTGTAGGAGGCACTGTGTGCATGCCCAGTGGCAGTAGGGAGAGCAATGCAGACCAAATGGGAGGAGTTTAACCCATTTGAAGAAAATTTATTTTTTCTGTCACTTAAACAATATTTGTATTTAACTTGCTGCTTTTAAACTCCTGTGAGCTTACTTTACATTGTTTCAGTTATGTTTATGTGGTGAGGAGGTACATGCAAGTGCCAGAGGCAGAGGAACCCTAAACCAGTTACCTGTCGTGGTTGCTAGGAGCCAAATTTGGTCTGCTGGAAGAGAAGCCAGGGCTCTACAGTGCTGACCCATCTCTCCAGCTCCTGGCCTTGACCTCTTAGTCCTCTTGTTCTGCCTCCACCTCCTAATTGCTGAGATTACTGACCTGAACCACCACATCCAGCCTGAGTGCTTCAGGGCACAAAAAGCTAGGTGGCCAGTGGTTTTTAAGTGTGCAGGATGTGTTCCAAAGTTCCTCTACTGTCCTGAAGCCCTTACTACATCAGAGAACTGTGTTCTCACTATTCAATTGTTTTTTTTTTTTGTTTTTTGTTTTTGTTTTTCGAGACAGGGTTTCTCTGTGGCTTTGGAGCCTGTCCTGGAACTAGCTCTGTAGACCAGGCTGGTCTCGAACTCACAGAGATCCGCCTGCCTCTGCCTCCCTAGTGCTGGGATTAAAGGCGTGCGCCACCAACGCCCGGCTCACTATTCAATTGTTATGTACATTTTCTTTTACAATTTACTGAGTTCCTAATTATTGCCCTATTTGTGGGGCTAATCAGATAAACAAGAAATTTTGTAACACACTTATATTTCATTTGTGTGTTTATTAAAATGTTTATGCATTGCTAAATATTCATCAGTAAAGTTGCCTGACTTCCATAAAGCAATTAATTGTAAAGGTTTGTGTCAAGTACACTCTGTGTAAGAAAAACATGACAAAAAGGTGTTGCCATGACAGTTCCATTTGAGACATAATCTTAAAATTATCCCTTGCTGGAAAACATGGTTTTTACATAGTTAGTTGTTATCTTCCTCATGCTGAATATCACAAGAAGTTGAACACTGGCCACAAGGCTTTATCTTGTCAAATAGTTATGTATTTTACCTATATAAACAGTCAGTCCTGACAGACCAACACATTCTTGGGAAGAATTCATACTCGACCTGTTCAATGATTGTCTCATGTTTTTCTGAACCCATGCATCTGCAGAGGGGACAGTGACACTGTAAGCATGTTCTTCATGCCAGGCTCTTACATGGGACTCTCTGTCTTCATATGCAGCACACTTTATGATGATGGGGTGACTCACAGCAGGGCCACAGAGAGGAAGATCTGCATAGAGGGGATCGCATTCTCCTGCATGTTTGGTTCATCTCCTGTAGGTACAGATTCTGTATGAGGGTCTGAACCCGGAACATGGAGATCCTGGGTCAACAGCTTACAGGAGATGTGTCCTGATCTCCTTTCAACACCTAATAGAAAGGACCCACTGAGACCTTGGCTTAAAGATCAAGGAGCTAGGGCTGGAGAGATGGCTCAGAGGTTAAGTGCATTGCCTGCTCTTCCAAAGGATCCGAGTTCAATTCCCAGCAACCACATGGTGGCTCACAACCATATGTAATGAGGTCTGGTGCCCTCTTCTACCCTGCAGGCATATATGCAAACAAAATATTGTATCCATAATAAATAAATAAATATTTTTTAAAAAAAGATTTATAAAAAAAGATCAAGGAGCTAAAAAAGAAAAGGTATCATTACATACTAGGCAAATGTTCTACTTTGGAGTCAAGCCCCAGATGTTAGAAAATTTGAGGGTATTTTAGTTGTTAGTGGTGCTGCATACATTTTAGAGATATAGTTTCAATTTATTCAGCAGATTGGTTAGAAATTCACTGTGTTTTCAGTCTTGTAGCTCTATAATAGAGCGTGATGTCAAAGATAGTGATGCCTCCCGAAGTTTCTTTACTGTACAGGATTGTTTAAACAATCTCCTGTGTTTTTTCTTTTCTTTCTTTTTTTTTTAATTTAAATTTTTTTTTGTTTTGTTTTTTTTTTTTTTGAGACAGGGTTTCTCTGTGGCTTTGGAGCCTGTCCTGGAACTCACTTTGTAGACCAGGCTGGTCTCGAACTCACAGAGATCGCCTGCCTCTGCCTCCCCAGTGCTGGGATTAAAGGCGTGCGCCACCACCACCACCCGGCCTTCTTTTTCTTTTATGAAGTTGAGCATTGTTCTTTCAAGGTCTGTGAAGAAATGTGTTAGGTTTTCGATGGTGATTACAATGAGTCTATAGATCTCTTTTGATAGGATTGCTGTTTTTATTATGTTGATCTTACCTATCCATGAGCACTGGAAATCTTTCCTTGGTATCTTCAATTTCTTTGTTCAAAGACTTAAAGTTTTTGTCAAACAGGACTTTCACTTCTTTTGCTATTGTCCCCCTAAGAACTGGCCTTGCCCTGTGGTCAGATTGATGACTATCTTAAATGTCAGCACAGAACCTTCAGCTCCTGGTTTAAGCAGAGGCAGAGATCCAGAGTGGAGCACTGGGCTGAGCTCTCAAAGTCCAGTCAAGGAGTGGGAGGAGGAAGAATATGAGCAAAGAGGTCAAGACCATGATGGGGACACCCACTGAAACAGCTTACCTGAGCAAATGGGAGCCCAAGAACTCTGGCCTGACAGGGAGGGACCCAGCATAGGACCAAACTAGGCCCTCTGAATCTCAGTAACAATTGTATGGCTAAGGCAGACTTCAGGGACCCTGCCAGCGGGACAGGATTTATTCCTACTGCTTGTACTGGATTTTTGGGACCCATTCTCTTTGGAGGAATACTTTGCCCAGCCTAGATATAATAAGAAGGGCCTTGGTGTTGTTCTGAGGTCTGCCTAATCTTTGCAGTGAGACTCTGCATCTATTTATGTCAGTTGCTGGATGAAGCCATTCTGATGAGAGCTGGGCTACGTACCAATTGATCAGTATAACAGAATATAATTAGGAATCATTTCATTAGTTTTTTTTTTTTTTCCCTAAGGATGTTTGGTTCTGTCCTAGGTCTCTGGTCTGCCCGGCCTCTGGGTCCTGGCCCTTCAGGCAGTGTTTGGTTTGGGCTCCCTCTTCTTGGCACAGGTCTCAGCCTGCCAGTCATTCCTTGGCCACTCCCACAAGTTCTGTGTTTCCTTTACACCAGCACATCTTGTAAGCGGTACAAAATGTAGGCTGAAAGTTATGTGGCGGCTGAAAGTTATGTGGCTGGTGAAAGTTATCTTCGCCCACAGGAAGGCTTGTCTGGCTCCAGACGATGACCACATCAGGATTCGTATCTCCCACTGCGTTTATGTGAGAACGCCCTAGCGGTCTAAGATGTCAAGCTCAGCTTCCTCCCAGCAATTTTTAATTCCCCGTAGCTCTCCATCTAGGGAAGGAGTGGAGACCTGTGTTAATTACCCCCAGCCACAATGGCGTGTTAACTAGGGTTGTTAAGGTTCAGGTCTTATTTAATAATACCATTTTTTGGTGAGATTTCATTGTTGAGGATTAGTTTCCCTGTCCTATCTAAAGTGTCAGTATTACAGAAGACTTCCTGGTCCTCTGACTCTTGTAATCTTTCCACCTCCTCTTCCATGGTGCTCCCTGAGCCTCAGGTGTAGAGATTGTGTGGATGCTTCACTGAGGAATGGGGACCCCACTGTCAGATGTTCTCTGTGTTTTTCTCTGATGAAAAAAACAAGGTGCTTTGATGAGGAGGGAGAGCCACACTTCTCAGTGGGAACAGGGATGAGTATTTAGAATGCAGTTAGGACTTATACTGGTTTACGAGAGATTCTCCTCTGAGGTCGATCCCCTCTGCAACCATGGTGTTTGGCGAGGTTTTCAGTATCAAGTCTGATTTCTCTCCTGTTCACACAGCCTTTAGTCCAAGATGTAAAGGCAGCTATTACACCTTTAGGGATGCCATTGCCATGCTGGTCATTGTTGCAAGTGGTCGATGTCCCAGCTCGGTAGGACTATGGCATGCTTCCGTCCTTTGGCAGATTGTAGACCATCTTCCAGTATTATGAAAGGGAGTCCTTGGGGAGAAGGGTTTGATCAGCTCATGTCCTAATTCCAGGCCTAATGGGATCTTGAGCTCAATCTGCTAAGTCAATTTAGTGATGTGTCATTTCCAAATCAAAATTAGAGAGAAGCTTTGGACATAGATCACTGTTAAACAAATCTCATAGCACATTGCTGTTATTTTTTAAAAGTCATGGGAAAAGAGGAAACCTCTGCTAGGCTTGGTACATCATGTCTTAAATTCTAGCATTAAAAAGGCGAGGCAGAGGTAGGCAACCCTTTGTGAGTTCAAGACCAGAGTAAGTTACAGGACAACAAAGGGTGTTACACAGAGAAACTCTGTCTCAGAATAACAACCAAAACACAAACAAGAAAACAAAGAGGAAATCGTGATTAAGAAAGTGTCTCCTAGATGCAGGCATGGTAGCCTATGCCTGATCCTAGTACAGAACCTGATGCAGGCTGACCTCTAGTTCAGGGCCAGCCTAGTTGACAGAACTAGTTGCAGGTCTGCTTGGGCTACACCAGAAAACCCTGTTTTGCAAAACAAACAACGGCTGGCAGTGGTGGCCCATGCCTTTAATCCCAGCCTTTGAGAGGCAAGGGCAGGAAGATATCTAGGAGCTTAAAGAGGGCCAGGTCTGCACAAGGTCACACACCCAGATGCAAAAGCTTAAGAAGGAGAATTGAGAGTTTGAAGTCAGCCTGAACTGGTCATGAGACTGTATTGAAAATATGATGATGATTCTTTTCATTTATTTTGAGACAAGGTTTCTCTGTGCAGCCCTGGTTGTCCTGGAACTCCCTCTGTAGGGCAGGTTGGCCTGAAACTCAGAGATCCTCTTGCCTCTGCCTCCAGAGGATTAAAGGTGTCTGCCAACACAGCTGTCCTAGAATGGCTATTTTTGGTTGTCAACACCTGACTGCATCTTTTTTTT
>NC_022027.1:46365704-46370670 GCF_000317375.1 Microtus ochrogaster
ATTCATGAACTCATCTGAACTGGAAAGAAGTGGAAAGACATGGAAAGACATACGATCATATCTCTTTGCTCTGCATAATTTCCAGGTGAAAGCAATACCAGGTCCTAATTATGCCTAACATGTTATAACGATCTCATGTGCAAACACATTATATATTTAACCAGGTTATAATTATAGCTAACATGATATAACTACCCCTCCTACAGCCACAAATGCATTTTTAAATAAAACAAAACTGAAAACACAGTATAAATGAGTAATATGTCCAACCCAGCAGCTGTTGCAATGAAGAGAAGCTGGTGGGCCACCCAGTGGAAGAATCCAGAAAAAAAAATACAACAGAACCAACAAAGGAGCAAGTAGCAGTATGCAGGGGCTGCCACCTCATGGAAGAATTGAACCCGGAGGCAACTCAAGTTCTGTGGGTCAGGACAAAACAAAACACCAGCCACAAAATCAGGAATCAAAATCAGGAATCAAACGACTACAACTCCCTGGACCAAACTTGCTTGCCAAGCATTTAATCACTCATACAGTTGGGCAGCCATTCATTCAAGTAAAATCCAAACAGATCCCCATGAGAGGCATGACCCGAGTGCAGGGGGCTATGGCCATGACTATGCAGGCCCAAAAATATGAGCCTATTTTCAGTTCGACCAGAGGTCAAAAAGACCTCTATTCCTTCAATGTTATTGCGTTCCTATCTCGAACAAAGGTCCCACCTAGATTTAGATCAGAGAGTTCTGCTCTCTCAGGGCTATTGGCAACAGGTGTGACTAATATCCAGACCTGGTATTTCAGGCACTGAGAAGTAGATATGTTTCTACTCCAAACGAAAGTCTAAGGATCCAACTAAGTTCCAGTTCCCTTAAGGAGATAACATTGGTTCCACCCTGGGAGTGGTTTGCCTACAGAATCTTTTGGTCTAGGATGTGACCATGACATGTTTTGTTCTAGCAACAGAATGTTTAACTTATGGTGGTTGGCTGCAATCTTCAACTGGTCTGTTCATTTCTTGGTATCATGTTTTGTTTTTTTTTTGTTTTTTTTTTTGTTTTTTGTTTTTTGTTTTTCGAGACAGGGTTTCTCTGTGGTTTTGGAGCCTGTCCTGGAACTAGCTCTGTAGACCAGGCTGGTCTCGAACTCACTGAGATCCGCCTGCCTCTGCCTCCCGAGTGCTGGGATTAAAGGTGTGCGCCACTACCGCCCGGCTCATTTTATTCTTTTTACATCTTCATACTCGTTACTACATTTCTAAATCTCAATATCCTTACTCTTCTTTGTCGAGGCTGGTCCACAACACATGACTGTTAAGTTGGGAGCATAGCACCCAGGCCTGAGAGTTGTATTGGTCTTGACTCCAAATCCCAGCATGCCAGGTCCTGACCCCTCCCTGTTGGGGGTTAGGACAACTCCCACAGAATATTTAAGAGAGCTCCCAGAGGAGAAACCTGTGGTCTCATCCCCTCCCCCACCCCTTCGTACCATTGGTGGCCTCCTGGTTCCCCCTCAGGGCCATCCAAGAGCTCAGGAATCCTACTAAAACTGGATATTTCTTAATTTAGCTTGTGATTGGGCTTGATTGGGATTTTTGCATGAGCAGAAAGCTCACATTAGGAAAAATTCCTGACATGACCAAGAGCAACTTGAAGAGGAAAGGGTGAATTTCCCCTCACAGCTTTTAAGTCCATCACTGAAGGAAGTTGAGGTTGGAACTAGAGATAGGGACCTGCAGGCAGATAGTGATATAAAAATCTGTCAGGATTGTTGATTACTGATCGCTGGCTGTCCTAGGTGCTTACTCTGCCTGCTTTCTGTGACCCTCCATGACCACCAGCCCATGGGTAGCCCAGCAACAATGGCCCGGGCCCTCCCATATCAACCTCCAATTAAGGAAATGCACCACAGGCTTGCACACAGGACTCCTCCAATGATCTAGCTTGTGTCAAGTTGACATAATGCTACCCAGCACAGCGAGCCCTGTCAACTGGACCACACAAACACATTCACCGTTAAATTATAACTTTTCCTTTCTTGTTCATCCCCAAGCTCTCATATCACTATTACATAATAGCATCTCAATATAAAACATTGCAATTTATAAAAGTCCACGAGTGTTTACAGTTCAAACAATTTAAAATTTCAGGTTTTTTTGTAGGCTTAATTAATTTGTTAATTGTTTTTTTTGTATTGTTTTATAATTTTTTTTCAAGACAAGGTTTCGCTATAGCTTTGGAGCCTGTCCTGGAACTAGCTCTGTAGACCAGGCTGGCCTCAAACTCACTGAGATCCGCCTGCCTCTGCCTCCCGAGTGCTGGGATTAAAGACATGCACCACCACTGCCCGTCTTTATTAATTGTTTTTACATCCCAAACCCAATTCTCCCTTCCTCCTCTTCTCCTACTCCCCCTGTGAGGATCAATTTGAACAAAACTAAGAACACTCCATTATGTCCTTTCCATGGCACCAAAGTCCTCCAAGTTCCCCAAACCGAGTTGAACACCACCCTATGTAAGACTGATAGGGTATGATTGATAAAACCGCTAACCACATGGCTAATGACAACTACTAACCACATGCCTCATCATGCATGATGTGTAATTGACTACTTTATTCTTCAATTCTGTACTTTCCCTCACCATAACTATTAGGTTATATGTCAGCTACCCCAAGACCCTCTGACAAGGTTGGGGCCCACTTGTGGTTTTCCATTGTGGTTTTTCCCTTTAAAAATTCTGCCCTGTAAATTCTCAATCACCACTCTCCTCTACCCGCTGCACTGGAGTGTTGGACAGTGGTCCAAGCTAGCTCAGGCTTGTAACCAATAAACCCGTTTGTGTTTGCAGCAGATACCAGCTCTGTGGTGATCTTGTTTGGGGGTGTTGTGACCTTGGCACAACATTTGGGGCCTTGTCCTGGATACCCAGACCCCAGCACATGGGGTTTCTGACCAGTTGGTAGGTCTCTCTCTTCCACTTCCTGTTTTGTTTTTGTCTCTATATCGTTTTGTACTTTTGTTTTCTGAATCAAGTAGAGCGTGTGATGTGTTCTCTTCAAAGGTAAAGTGTGCTAGAGTCTCTCCTGAGTTGCTGAGACCACCAGCAGACCCACTGGAGAATGGACCACAAGGATCCGGAAGACATTTCAGATGCTGTGGAAGGAGACTGTTGGTTTGAGTCCCATCTCCCTGTGGAAAAGTTCAAGGTCTGTTTAATCAAGGATGGAAAGCCTTGTGTCAGGACAGTTTTTCAGTGTGATTGCTCCTGGAGGGCTACTCCCTCCTGAGAACACCAAGTTGCTGTTTTTGAAATTTTGTTGGTCAACTTGTTGGGACAAAATTTTTTAATGCCTTTTTATGTGTTCTTGGTTTTGTGTATTGTTTATTGTTAGGTGTCTTTGGCCTTGTGTATCTGACTGAGATAGAAGTTATGGGACAGTCCCCCTCCTCACCCTCAGACTTATGTTGCCTCGTTTGAAGGATGTGACACTCATGGCTCTTAAACAAAGAATTAAAATTCACAAAGGAAAGTTCATTACTCTTTGCAGCACAGAATGGCCCACTTTAATGTCAGAGAGAACCTTGATGTTGGTCTGATCGGGGTCACAGAGAACATATTCAAGGTCATATTCAGACCTTGAGGTTGATGTTGTACTTGGAAAGATCTGATAGAAGGCCATCTCTCTTAGGTTAAGGCTTTTATTCCCCCAGCAGGTCAAGATAATGGCAGCAGAGAAGATGTATCCATCTGGCAGAGGCACCTTGACTGCTTCAGCTCCACCTGCATCCCCAGTCTTGCAGTCCCCAGTCTCAAAGCAGCCACAAGGCACTTTGCAAATTTGAGTAAGGTTTATGATGCAGGCAGGAACCAAATGAGAATCAGGCTGCATTCTTGGAGTGGCCACAGGAGCCTTTTAGAAGGCATTCACCATGTGACCCAGAGTCACGTGAAAGTGCAGCAGCTTTGACTTTAGCATTCCTTAATCACGAATCTTCAGATATCAAGAGGAAATTAGAAAGGCTTGAGAGTGCTTAGGAAAAAGAATATGGAGAGTTAGTTTCAGTGGCAGAGAAAGTGTACAATGGAATAGAAAGTGCAGGTGAGAAGGAGATGAGAAAGGAACAGAGCAAGAACCAGATTCTCACTGGCCTACTGCTACCCGCTACAGCAGGACGAGAGGAGCCCAGGATGCCACTGAGAAGCCGGAATGCTGAAGAGGAAGACAAGAAACTGAGAGGTAATAAAGAAAGGCCCCTACTGGGAAAGAATCAATGTGCATACTGTAAGGAGCAAGGGCACTGGGCTACAGACTGCCCAAAGTTCCCAAAGAAGAGGACTAAGGGCAATGCCCAAATCCTTAGCCTAGGAATGGACAGTGATTAGGGAAGATGGGATTCAATCCCCATCTCTGACCCCAGGGTAATTCTGAGAGTGGAGGGGAAAAAGGTCAATTTCTCGGTGGATACAAGAGCTGAAAATTTAGGGCTATTAAAGGCATATGACAAATATAAAGACCCGAGCCCAAGGGGCCACAGGAGCAAAGCCCTACTTATGGACTACCCAAAGAACTGTGGACTTAGAAGTGGGCCGGGTAGCCCACTCATTTCTTGTAATCCCAGAATGTCCATACCCCTTGTTAGGCTGTGATCTATTGGCCAAGATGAAGGCTCAGATACATTTTTCTGTTGAAGGGGCTTAGTTGCTCCATAGAAACAGGAAACCTGTCCATGTCCTGGTAACTAGGCACTTGACTGAAGAATACAGGCTACTTCAAGCAGTCATTGAGCCTGAACTCAAATTGGAAAAATGGCTCCAAAAGAGTCCATTGGCGGGCTGGAGAGATAGCTCAGTGGTTAAGAGCACTGTCTGGGCCAGGCGGTGGTGGCGCACGCCTTTAATCCCAGCACTTGGGAGGCAGAGGCAGAGGCAGGCAGATCTCTGTGAGTTCGAGACCAGCCTGGTCTACA
>NC_022027.1:46377445-46379174 GCF_000317375.1 Microtus ochrogaster
TCTCCAGCCCCAATAAATATCTTAAATATCATCATAGAACCTTCATCCAGCAACTGATGGAAACAGAGGCAGAGACCCACATCAGAGGACTGGACTGAGATACCAAAGTCCAGCTGAAAAGTGAGAGGAATGAGAATATGAGCAAAGAGGTCCATACCATGATGCATTCACCTGCTGAAACAGCTTGCCTGAGCTAATAGGAGCTCACCAACTCCAGCTGGACTGGGAAGGAAATGAGCATAGAACAAACCTAGTCACTCTTACTGTGGTTGACAATTGAATTGTTGGGGCAGACTGACGGGACACTGGCAGTAGCCCCACGATTTATCCCTACTGCATGTACTGGTTTTTTGAGATTCTATTCTCTTTGTATGGATACCTTGCTTAGTGTAGATATAGTAGGGAGGACTTTGGACCTTCCACAAATCAGTGTGCCTTACCCTCTCTGAGGACTGAATAGGGTGTGTTTGGAGAGTATGAGGAGGGAATGGGAGAAGACAAAGAAGTGGGAACTTGGATTGGTATTTTTAAAAAATCTAAAAATTAAAAAAATATGTATGTTGGATTAATCCAGCAACAAAATCAAGTGTCTTTTAGCAGAGCAGCTGTGGCTCCTTCCTCAGCATTCAAACAATTCAAAGAGAACATAACATACACTAACCAGATTTTCTGTTTTCCATATTTATATGGCTTTATTTTAAATTTAATTTCTTTTAGTTTTACTTTTAATTTTTGGCTTTTTGAGACAAGGTTTCTCTGTGTATCTTTGGCTATCCTGGAACTCACTCTGTAGAGGAGGCTGTCCTTGAACTCACAGAGATCTGTCTGCTTCTGCCTCCCAAGTGCTGGGATTAAAGGTGTGTGCCACCACACCTTTAACTCACAGAGATCTGCCTGCCTCTGTCTCCCACATTGGGATTAAAGGTGTGTGCCCCCACACCCAACTACTCTCTTTCTATATTTCATTTTAAGGGCTTTATCCTTTTTTTTTCTCTCCCAAGTCTACATATATTTTTAAATGTATTATAAACCATTTAGAGGTTTCTTTTGTCTGAATCTGTCCCTTTGTGTATCTGTAATCCTTTTTTCACCAGGATAGCTTCTTAAAATGCTAAGTGTTTCTTAAAATCCTGAGGTGCACCATTGCGAGGGCAAACAAGGAACCTGCCTGCTTGCTCTGCCCAGTACAACAGGGTGGAACAAACAGTAGATTGTTTGATACAGAAGAGCAGGATGGAATCTAGGAGATGTTTTAGCAGAGCTCATTTTGATTAAAATATTGAATCTGAGAACTAAGACCTAAGCTTTCCCCTCAGGGAAAGAAAGACTCCAAATAAGGACTGACTGGAACCACTCTTTACTTAAGATGGGGGCAGCCTAAGGGCTTAATTACTGCTCAGACACTGGAACTGGTATTTTATAACAGCAATGTGTCATACTCTCACCCATCAGAAAAGCTTTCTTGTCTTTTGATTAATATGATTTTAAGAAGATTGTTAAATTGTGGATTTAACATGTGAAATTATGGATTTCTTGTTAATTTAATATGTTAAATTGTGGATTGTTAATCTCATTCTAGAATTATGGTATTGACCTGATAATGTTTGTAACTGCTTATAAGATGTTGAGAAACGTTTGACACACCCTGTACTATTTAGACTTAATGCATGTGTTAAGAATTCTAGAATTTGATACAATGTAAAAAATTTAAGAGGTGCTCTAGACAAGC
>NC_022027.1:46379602-46381146 GCF_000317375.1 Microtus ochrogaster
ATAGATGGTTGTGAGCCACCATGTGGTTACTGGGAATTGAACTCAGGACCTCTGGAAGAGCAGTCAGTGCTCTTAACCTCTGAGCCATCTCTCCAGCCCCCCTGTAGGGCCATATTATGTAGACCCATATTTCTATATTGTATGGCGGTCAGAATTTCAGGCCACATCTCTATTAATCTTTATCACCACGAGGTCGTGGCCTACCAACAAAGTTCCAGCATTTCTGACTCTGGTGATGGCTCCACAGCATCTCTCTGACTCCACCCTTCTTTCTCCCAGCATTCAGTCCAGTGCTCCCTGCCTACCTAAGTCCTGCCCTATCAACAGGCCAAGGCATTTTCTCTATTCATTAATGGCAATTACAGCATACAGAGGGGGCACCCACATCACCCAGATCTTCATCTTCATACAGCAGAGCTGTGGGGAGACTTTTCTCTGCTGGGCCCACTGCAGGAAGCATGCTTGTTCTTCCTCCAGATGGGGCCTGAGGCAGAGGTCAGCTATGACCTTCAGGCGCCTCCTCAGTGCACATCTGGGTAGGACTGTCACTACTTGCTTCTCTTCCACAGTCTCTGCTGTGCAGTCCCTTCCCTCTGTTCCAGTCCATATTCTCCAGAATTCATAGCGCACTTGAAGTTTCTCCCTCCTGTGGGTAAAACTTCTGAAGTATCTGCAGAGCACCTCAGACAGAAATCCTCAGACTGAGTGTGCTGAATGCTGTCTCCTCCTGCATTATAGTCCTCTCTCTGCCCAACTGGATCACTTCCTGTCTCTACCTGCCTAGTGCTGAGATTGAAGGTGTGAGCCACCACCTGGATCAAGCAGCCATGAATGACTTTGAACTTCTGATCTCCTTAGCACTGGGATTAAAGGTGTTACCACTGCTACCAATGAAATCATTGCCAACAGTCTGTAGGATTAAAAGGCTAGAGATTGAACCAGCCAATCAAACTTCAGCTTGGGTTGGAAGGTGGGACTGCAATAGGGTGGGGAAGGTGAGCAGAAAGGTATATAAAGAGTTCAGGAGGCCACTGAAGACACTCAGAGACCTGAGCCTGGAGGAACTGCCTGGCTTATCTGGGATAGGGAGACCTCCTGTTGTCAGTACTCAGAACTGGTGAGTAATTGTCCTCCCTTGTGTCTTACAGTTTGATATAAAGACCTTCAGACCCAAGAAGGGACAGAATATTGGAGCCAGTGGGTTCGATTCTAGGTGAAGTTTTACCTTCATCTCAGATGTCAAACTACGATAGCTTGTTGATTTCATTATGGTTGATTTCATTATGGTTGATTTCATTATGGTTGATTTCATTATGGTTGAAGATTGTTTTGAGACAAGGGTTTCCTACATTGTCCAAGCTCTCCTAGAACTGGGCCTGTAGTTCTAGCTAGCTTGGAAATCAAGATCATCCTATCTCACTCTCTCTCATACTGTGGCACATTCAAATGAGTGTTTTCAATTGTTTTTGTGGAACAAGGACTCACGTAGGCCTGTAGACCACATGTCTTTGACTCCTTGACTCTTCCTCTGCCTAAACCTTCTT
>NC_022027.1:46381246-46385327 GCF_000317375.1 Microtus ochrogaster
TTCCCAGCAACCACATGGTGGCTCCAAACCATCTGGCGCCCTCCTCTGGCGTGTGGGTATAAATGGAAGCAGAAAGTTGTATATATAATAAATCTTAAAAAAAAAAAAAGGAGTCCATTGGTGAATGGATTGGCAGCACATCATCCCCCTGTTTATGTAGAGATCAAACTGGGGGCAGATCTGGTTAAAGTCTGCCAATATCCCATGCCCCTAGAATCCAAGAATGGTATCATCCCATATATCAGGTGATTATTAGACTTGGGCATCTTCCAGCCTGTGCAATCAACCTGGAACACACCCTCGCTACCTGTTAGGAAACCACACACCAATGACTATAGACCAGTTAAGGACCTGAGAGCCAGTTAAGGACCTGAGAGAGGTTAATAAGGGTGATTGACATACACCCCACAGTACCCAACCCATATACCCTGTTCAGCTCATTGCTTCAAGGTCGCCAATGGTATACTGCCCTGGACCTTAAGGATGCCTTTTCCAGTTTTTCTCTGACTCCCAAGAGCCAACCGCATTTTACCTTTGAATAGCATGGCCCAGAGATTGAGGTCAGCATCCAACTATCATGGACCATACTGTCCATGATTTAAAACTTCTCACACCATCTTTGATGAAGCTCTGCACGAGGACTTGGGTGAGTACTGGACCCCACACCCAGATGTTTGCCTGTTACAATATGTTGATGACTTCCTGAATGCTGCTCCAGACCAAGAGATCTTTTTTTTTTAAAAAAAATTCATTTATTTATTTTTTTATTATGTATACAATATTCTGTCTGTGTGTATGCCTGCAGGCTGGAAGAGGGCACCAGACCCTATTACAGATGGTTGTTAGCCACCATGTGGTTGCTGGGAATTGAACTCAGGACTTTGGAAGAGCAGGTCTCTTAACCTCTGAGCCATCTCTCCAGCCCCACCAAGAGATTTTCTTGACTGCAACTGAGTGGTTACTTCAAGTCCTAGGACTTGATCTATTAATAGCCAAGATCTATTAACAACAGGTAAATTACTTGGAGGACATATTGAAAGAAGGATAGTGGTGGGTCTTGGATGAACAAAAAGAGATGGTACTTAAGATCCCGGTTCCACCATGGCCAGACAAGTGAGATCCTAGGTAGAGCAGGCTTTTGCAGCTCATGGATCCTAGGTTTTGGTGAATTAGTCAAACCTCTATATGAGGCAACTAAAGAAGGGCAGGACTTTTTATGGACAGAACACCATAGGCAGGCCCTTGACAAACTCAAACAAAGCCTGTTGCCAGCCCTAGCACTAGATCTACCAGAAGTAACCAAGCCCTTTTACTTTTTCCTGGATGAACAGCAAGAAATAGCTAAAGGTGTCCTGAGAATTTGGGACCCTGAAAATGACCAGTAGTTGATTTGTCCAAGAAATGAGAGCCCATGGTGTCCAGCTGGCCCACCGGCCTTCACATAATTGCGGCCGTGGCCTGTTGACAGAATTTTCTGTCCCACCACTTCCACATTCATTTAGTCTTAAATAAATACAGAGACGCTTATATTAGTTGTAAACTGAATGGCCTATTATCTCAGGCTTATTAACTCCTATAACTTATCTTAGCCCCTAATACTTGTCTGTGTTAGCCACCTGGCTTGGTACCTTCCTCGGCAAGACAGTCACATCTTGCTTCCTCTGTGTTACTGCAGACTGAGCCTTTACTCTTCCCAGAATTCTCCTGTCTTCAACACACTGCCTATACTTCCTGTCTGGTGACTGGACAATCAGTGTTTTATTAAAATACAATTGACAGGGTACAGATCATTGTCCCACAGCACCCTTAATATATACCTTAAATATAATGAAAAAAACAAAGAACTCTGAATCGAATCTCCTTTGGTTCTTTTTTCTCCTATTATCCATAACAACTTATAACCAACATTCTAAACAAAGGCAAACATCCATAATCCATTTTTTGGGAATGTGGGCATAGTTTTCCATGCTACTTATTAATGATTGGGGGCACTGATAATCTTATGGGACTAAAGAAAAATTTGAATTATGGTCAGATCTTGAATGGAATAATTGTGAGACTTTATCATATCAGCTAGCAGTTTTGAAAACCTTCTGGGGGGCTGGAGAGATGGCTCAGAGGTTAAGAGCACTGACTGCTCTTCCAGAGGTCCTGAGTTCAATTCCCAGCAACCACATGGTGGCTCACAGCCATCTGTGATGAGATCTGGTGCCCTCTTCTGGCCAGCAGGCATGTAGACAGACAGAACACTGTATATATAATAAATAAACAAATCTTAAAAAAAAAGAAAACCTTCTGGATGTAAAACTCAGAGGAAACTCCAACAGAGGTCCTCTGAAACACTGGATAATCTGCGCCATCCACTCCTATTGGAGATTTCTCAGAGGGTCTTCCTTGATCAAACTGAATTTTCTTAGCCCTGAATGAATCCACACCCTCTCATTTCCTGTGGAAACAAAAACAAAAATAAAACCTCTTTTCCAAAGTAACATATCTTTTGACTAAAATTTTGAAGTCAAAGCATTTTCAAAATATGTATTTGGCAATGTTACTTTTGTTTGCATCATTTAATAGAATTCACTTTAACAGAATTCTGCACTAAAACAATCCAGTCCAGAGCTCTTTTTTTTTTTTGAAAGATTTTTGATGACAGCTTCTATTTCCTTGCAGTTTATAGGTCTATTTAAATTGCTCATCTGGTCTTGATTTAATTTTGGAATATGGTATCTATCTAAAAAAAGATCCATTTCTTTTCATTTTCCAATTTTGTGGAGCACAGGTTTTGGTTGTATGCCTTAATGTTTCTTTGAATTTCCAAATGGATTAAAGACCTCAATATAAATCTTACCACACTGAACTTGATAGAAGAGAGAGTGAGAAGTGATCTTCAATGCATGGGCCCAGGAGACCACTTCCTTAATATAACCCCAGTAGCAGAGAGCAACAATAAATAAATGGGACCTCCTGAAACTGAGATACTTCTGTAATGCAAAGGACACAGCCAATAAAACAAAAGGCAGCCTACAGAATGGACAAAGATCTTCACCGACCCCACATCAGACACAGGACTGATCTCCAAATATATAAAGGACTCAAGAAATTTGACATTAAAATGCTAAATAACCCAATTAAAAATGGGGTACTGAACCAAACAGAGAATTCTCAACAGAAGAATCTCAAATGGCCAAAAGATACTTAAGGAAATGTTCAACATCATTAGCCATCTGGGAAATCCAAATCAAAACAACTCTGAGATACAATCTTACACCTCTCAGAATGGCTAAGACCAAAAACAGCAATGATAGCTTATGCTTGAGACAATGTGGAATAAGGAGAACACTCATCCATTGCTGGTGGGAATGCAAACTTGTACAACCACTCTGGAAATCAGTATGGTGGTTTTTCAGAAAATTGTAAATCAACCTTCCTCAGGATCCAGCAATACCACTCTTTGGCATATAAAAGATGCTCAAACATACTACAAAAACGTTTGTTTAACTATGTTCATAGAATCATTATTTTAATAGCCAGAACCTGGAATCAACCTAAATGCCTTTCAACCAAAGAACGGATAAAGAAAACGTGGCACATTTACGCATTAGAGTACTACTCAGTGGTAAAAAACAATGACATCTTGAATTTTGCATACAAATGGATGGAATTAGAAAACGCTATCCTGAGTGAGGCAACCCATACCCCAAAAGATGAATATGGTATGTACTCACTCATAAGTGGATACTAGCTATAGACAAAGGACATTGAGTCTATAGTTCATGATCCTAGAGAAGATCCTATAGAAGAATCCTGTAAGTAATAAGGTGAACCTGTTGGGACTGTTTGAAGTCCTGGCCTCCAGCTGCTTGCCCCTGCTAGTGACCTTTACTTGGCCTTCTGATTTGAGCTGCTGAAAGCTGTGTCCAGCTCTGCTTCCTGAGCACGTGTTGCCTTGGCCTTGATTGAGGATCAGGGGGATGAGGTTTTCACCTGTTGGCTCACCTGACTGTGTTGGGTATAGAGGCTCTGTGGTGCTATTCAATAAAGGGCTTCTTTTGCAGTGACTAGAGGTGTGTGTGTGTGTGTG
>NC_022027.1:46389601-46390880 GCF_000317375.1 Microtus ochrogaster
CTGCCTTGGGGCATGGAGTGTATCCATGACCACTGAATAAAGTTGAAGAAATCTCTCACTGAGGACATAACCCTGAGATGCAGGACAATGCTCTATACTCAATCACCCTTTTCAGGTTCACTGTGTTTTGTAGTTAATTACATTCAACAATTTCTGACAGTGTCGTTGGTATGGGGTTTACCTGTGGTGAGGGGTTGATGCTGGCCTGAGGAAAGATCTTCAGAGGATTGTTGTATTCCAGAGGCCATTTTGGGAAGAACAAGGCTACTTCAATAAATGAAAGCAAACAAAGAGAATTCAAGCTCTTCAGTCCCATCAGCAAACATGGACCACACAAAACCATGTTGGTACTGGGATAAGAAGGACTTGGCTCGTACACCCTCACAACTTGAAGGACTTGATGCAGCCACTGAGGCCCAGTACCGCCGAGAGGGGGCTTGCTTCATCTTTGATGTGGGCATACGTCTGGGCTTACCCTATGGCACCAAAGCAACAGGAATCACTTATTTTCATCGATTCTATATGTTTCACTCCTTCAAGCGATTCCCACGCCATGTAACAGGAGCTGCCTGTCTCTTTCTGGCTGGGAAAGTAGAGGAGACGCCAAAAAAATGTAACGATATCATCAAAACAGCTCATAGCTTACTAAACGATGTCCAGCGTGGTGAGTTTGGAGATGAACCTGTGAAACAAGTCTTGTTGCTGGAGAAGATCTTACTACAGACCATACAGTTTGATTTAGAAGTAAAGCATCCATACCAGTACTTACTCAGATATGCAAAGCACCTCAAAGGTAATAAAGAAAAAATCCAGAAGTTGGTTCAAATGGCATGGACCTTTGTAAATGACAGTCTGTGTACCACCCTGTCACTGCAGTGGGAACCAGAGATCATAGCTGTAGCGGTAATGTATCTTGCGGAACATTTGCGCAAATTCAAAATTCAAGAGATGACCTCCAAACCCATGTACAAAAGGTGGTGGGAACAGTTTGTTGAAGATCTCTCTGTTGACATTCTGGAAGACATCGGCCACCAAATCTTGGATCTTTACACACAAACGAAACAACAGAGGCCTCATCATGCCCATGCTGCTCAGCTGCAGCAGCCCCAATCTCTTCATCCTGCTCAGCTGCAGGAGCCCCAATCTCTTCATCCTGCTCAGCTGCAGCAGCCCCAATCTCTTCATCCTGCTCAGCTGCAGCAGCCCCAATCTCTTCATCCTGCACAAGTCCCACAGTCACACCCATCGCAAGGCTCCCAGGCAGCACAGCCAGAGCAGG
>NC_022027.1:46391933-46394258 GCF_000317375.1 Microtus ochrogaster
GGGGGGCGAGAGGGAAAAGGTGTCACCTCAGTGTAAAAATAGAGAATGACAATAACGTGTTTTTAGATACGATGAAAGTAAATTTTCTTATATGCTAAGCTGTGGTGTCTCCATGAAAAAACAGCATAATAAAAAATGAGTTTTCCAATTGACTTGACGAATCCATTGAGTGGGTAGTAGCAGCAGGGTGCCTTGTATGTGCCAGACAGTTTCAGGGTAAGAGGGTCGGTCTGGGATGAGAGCAGTGCACCCTGGGTAGTGCCTGTTGTGGTGTGACCACATCCAGTCTCAGTTGCCTTCTGTGTCCTGCACCGGGTTACCTCTACTAGTGAAGACGGTAAGTAGCCACATTGGCTCAGTAAGTAGCTTCAGAACCTTTCTTCACTGTCAAGCGAAGGAACCGATGAGGAGGAGACCCAGGCAGCAGGAAGGACACAGAAAGGATTACTCCACACAAGATCTGACATCATTCCCAAGGGTTCACTCACTCCTTCCACCTCAGCACAGACTCCTTCCTGTCCACAGTGCCTGGACTCTGGACTCTGACCCACAACTGCAATGTGATGTGCGCCCTCCATACTCATCCCCTATTGTTCAAAACAGACAAAGCTGATTGCACACCTGCAATCCCACCACTGTGGAGCCGAGGCAGGAAGAGTGACGAAAGGTGAAGCCCGTAATGGGCTACACAGGATGACCTCACCTGAAGACGCCACCTGAACGTCATGGGGAATTGATGCAGGCTCAGCACAGAGCTCTCACTCCTGGGAACTGTAAATGTGTGAGTCCTTTCCCTAAAATACCTTTTCTCTTTCCTTTCCCATCAATTCCCCTCAGTTTGCACACTTGCTGAGAAGGAGATCAGAACCCACGCTCACTAGCTCAGTCCACAGCTGGCTTCTGACTATGGCATTCCTCTAGACTACCACCAGCTGACGCTGAGCTCTACTTCTTCAGATTGTCGTATGATCTCTCACTCAGCATGAGCAGACAGTAAACAATCCCCCATTTTTTTCATGTGTCCAGCACTGCTAATCAACCAGTGGCTACAGAGAGTGGGTGCCTTAAGGAACAAGGCTTCTTCTGCAGAGAAAACTGTCCATCCTCCTGAATCAGAGCAGCTGGTCCATGTGACCCTTGAGGAAGTAGACATTATCAAGATGCAGCTTCTGGAGTGATTCCACATTGAGTGACTTCAAGGTGAACTGAATGACAACCCTGTTGCTTCTGCTTTGGAGAGTTAAACATGCCAGTCTGTGATGGCCCAAAAATGCGAGCCTATTCTACTCTGCTTGAACAGCAGAAAGTTTGAGGTTGCTCAAAGTTGTGACAACTGTGGCTACACACCCTGACCTAGGGTTTGATTACTTGGTGTTTGGGACATTAAATGACCCATTGAGTTGTATCTTCTCCACCCTGTCCAAAGTCAGAGAATCAAAGCATACTTCTGCTCCTTTTTTTGAATTAGGAGGTATGGACTAGGAAGTGGCTACCTTCAGAATACTTAATCTAGGGTGGGTTCACTACCTAAACAACAGAATGCTTTTCTCAAGAATTAATGGCTTGATGTCTCAAAGTATTGAAGCAAGTAATTGTTCTGGTTATCCTTTGTACCATGATAGAGCAATCTTTTGTCTTTTTCCTCCTGTAGTATTGGAGTATAAAATTGTATGAAAAGTTAAAGACAGGTGGACACAGTACTTAGAAGTCAGAATTCAGCACTCAGGATTGACTGAATTGCCCTCCTGGTACTCTTATGTCTCTGTGTTTATTTCTTATTTCTGTCGCTCCTACCTAACATTTCTAGTCCTCACACCTCTATTCTGGTACGTAAGGATCAAGGCAGAAGTCACCTGCAATGATGTCCCCTGTCATAAGGCAGCCCAACATGGCTTGTGTTGGAAAGATCTGTCACAGATGGCTCATGCAGCTGAAGTAGGGGTAAAAGTTAAGAAGGGAGGTAGAATTGTAGGTAGAATGCTCACACAGGTACTGCATGTATTCCAGGCCCAACATTACTAAGGTTCTCCTGTAGTTGTGAAAATACAGAGCCCAGACTCAGTCTTCCTAGAGCAGAGGTACACCAGAGCTTCCAAGACATCTGCTCCTGAGAGAGGCAGGAGAGCAGCCCATCCAGGGGTCTTTCCTTAAGTTCCTGGTTTATCACATCCTGGAAGGGTTGCTTCACTCTCATCCAAGTGACCCACCACTGCTTGATTCTCTCTTGCAGCCTGTGAGAACCAGCCACCTGCCATGACTTGAAGTTCTTACCCATAGTTCATGTACCAGTTGTAATGGTTTGTCCTGTTCCCTTAAGAGACAAGC
>NC_022027.1:46394788-46396159 GCF_000317375.1 Microtus ochrogaster
TTCCATCTCTCTCCCTAAGAGGCAGCCCACTGCAACCACTCTGGGAACTGTGCTGTTTTACTTTTACCATAACATCAGTACTTCCAATTTCAACCTCTTGTTTTGAAAACAGCTAAAGGTCTTGGCTTCCAGTTCAGGAGCCAGTATGGAAACTCTACCTGTCTTCCAGCATGGAAGTCAGTCACTCTGTTCTCCATGGCTTACATGCTCCCAAGACCATGTCTTTGAGTCTACCCTGGAACACAACTAGTACATATGGGAGCAGGGATGATTTCCTTCAGCCGTTGCAATATCTGCCTCGAGTCCAGCACATGATGGCTCCCAAGATGGTTCAACAAGGGCAAAGCTTCCCAGTTTTCCATGCTGGTGCTAGCCACAGTCTCTGGTCTACCCTTTGAATCAAGTTCTTCTTGACTCAAACTCCCCTTGCTATGACATCTTTGGGCCTCCCTTGCTTGGGTCTTACTTTCATTGAGACCTTATCTGGGTGTATCTCACGTAGGGCATATCATTTCCATTTAGAACAATTTTGAATGTCTTCATGCATTACCTTCCTCTGTATCAGAGTTCCCAGAGGAAAATATGAGAAGGATTGGTCCTGCATTATGGTCCAGAACTAAGCGTGTCATCAGGTTAAGGCCTGTTTGAACAGCAGTGGGAAGAAACTAAGGGCAGAGCCCCCATATCCAAGAGGTCAAATGTCTGATTCCTAGGCAGACTATCCCCTGCCATGTCTTGGAATGTGGGTGGGGGTCTGACACATGTCTTAATATAACTTCCAGAAGAAACAGATGCTGGAGAAATATCTTGGGAAAAAAATGACCCGTCATGTCAATGCTTAGAGACCCTTTACTGTCATCACAGGAACTAAGTCAGGGCCTTTGTATGTGTATGGAGGTCAGAGAACAATCAGTAGAAGTCTGTTTTCTGCTTACACCATGTGGGCTCTTGGCATAAAACTCAAGGCTTCAGGCTGGGAGGCAAAGGCATTTTCTTGCCAAGCTACCTTGCAGAACCCTTACACTTATTTTTAAAAATGAGAAACAAGACAGGAAGAAGGATGCTCATGAAATTGCTGGCGTGGGAGGTGGAACTGAGAAGCACAGGGTCCAGGTGGGCTGGCTATACTGAAAGGTCAGTTAGGGCACAAACCGGATTGTGAGGAGGCTTACAAATTCCCTTAATACTCTGAATTTTGAAATTTTGTTTTGTTCTCTCTGTCCTACTCAAAATCTTTCTAGGTCACCCAGACTAGGATCAAACTCATGGATATCCTCCTGTTTCAGTCTCTACAGATTGGGATAAGAGACATCCACTACCAGCAAAACTGTGAGCTTTTGATTTAAATTTGTGAAAAACCTTTGAGGTGGC
>NC_022027.1:46396319-46399511 GCF_000317375.1 Microtus ochrogaster
CTTTGAGGCAAGCATATACTTTTAGATTGTTTTCATTTTACATCATCTATATTTGTCTCTGTAAGTGTATAGCATATGTGTGTAGTATCCTCAGAGGCCCAACGAGGGTATCAGTCCTCTAGGATTTTGTTGTTGTTTTGCTTTGTTTTGTTTTTCAACACAGGTTTCTCTGTGTAGCTTTGGAATCAGTCACGAAACTAGCTCTATCGACCAGTTTGGCTTAAACTCACGGAGATCCACCTTCCTCTGCCTTCCAAGTGCTGAGATTAAAGGCATGTGATTAAAGGCATTATATTAAAACCACATGACTAGTTCCATAGTCTTATCTGTGGCTGTGGGCCACCTGGAATGGGTGCTGGGAACATAACCTGGGTCCTCTGGATAAGCAATAAACACTCTTAACCACTGGTCTACTTCTCTAGGTCCCAAGGCAGAGAGTTCTATAGTTTCTTCATATGGAGAATGAAGCCTCCGGTCTCCTACATGTTAGGGAATTTCTTTACTAATGAACCTCAGCTTCAAACCACCAACTAAATAATTCAGATTCCAAGAACTAGGATTTCTGCCTGCACATTGTTTTGTGGCTCACACCTGTACTTAGGATGCGGAAGCAAGAAGGCAGAAATGAGTTCCTGTCCAGCCTGTACTACACAGTGAGTTCCAGGTGACAGGTTGTGGTAGTTTGAGTGGAATTGACACCATGATCTCATAAAGAGTGACACTGTTATTCAGCATGGCTTTGTTTGAATATGTACGGCCTCGTGGTAGGAAGTATGTCACAGTGGGGGAAGCTTTGAGGTCCATGCTCAAGTTTCCCTCAGTGTGACCCTTAGACTGTTTCCTGTTTCTTGGAAGATAGAGGACTCTTAGCTACTTCTCCAGCACCACGTCTGCCTGCATGCCACCACGTTCCCTGCCATGATGATAAGGGACTGAAAGTTTGAAACTGTAAGCAAGCCACCCCAGTTGAATGTTTTTATTTATAAGGGTTGCTCTGGTCAAGGAGTCTCTTAAGAGGAATAAAAATCTTAAGACTCCTGTTGCGTCTGTGTCTGTGTAGGCACAGCAATGAGAGTTCAAGGTCACTGGGAGGTGGTAGCATACACCTTTAATTCCAGCACTGGGGAGCCAGAAACAGGCAGATCACTGAGAGCTCGAGGCCAGCCTGTTCTACAGAGAAAGTGCCAGGAAAGATGCCAATGCTACACAGAAAAACCCTGTCTGGGGAAAAATGTTCAAGGTTACCCACAGCTACTGAGATTCTTTATGACCTGATTTACAGCAACAATAAAAAGGTTACAAATACATTGAAAATAAAGCATCAAGCTGGCCTTGGGGGTTCACATATTTAATCCAGGACTTAAGAGACAGAGGCAGGAGGATCCCTGTGAGAATATGGCCAGCTTAGTATGCAAAGTGGAACTGTATAAGTAGGTAGGTAGATAGATAGATAGATAGATAGATAGATAGATAGATAGATAGATAGATAGATCAAATAAGCCCCCTGTCACGCCCACCTCGACCAGCAAGGATGATGCGACACCGGAGCTCTTCTTGCAGCAGTTTGATTCAGGACTTTATTCACAGCAATCTTTCTCCTTCTCCTTTTCTTTCTTTCTCTCTCTCTGGGCAAACCTCTCCCAGCCCTTAAAAAGGCACAGGTCACCAACCCCGGATTGCCAGGTGGGCACTGCCCATAGGTCCACGCATATGCAAGCAGCTGACAATCATTGTGTGATAATAGCATGAATCAGGCCTTAGCCAGAGAGCACTGGCTTTCGGGATCGCAGAGGGTATGAGCCAGCACCATTAGGTGCGGCTCCACGCAGCTCTCTACATCGCCATCAGGTGTGGCTCCATGCAGCTCTCTACAGCCCCCAATGTGGAAGACTAGACCAGCAAGTGTAAGATCTTGCATTCAATCTTATTGAGTGAAAATTTTCTTGAGGGATGGAGCATAATTCTTGCCATCCCAGAAAGGGCACCAATGAAACATCAAAGCAATGATTCCAACCAAATGTGGTTGCTAAATCCCTAAGTAAACCAGGCTTGGGCCTGTACATAGTCAAGTTAGCAGAAAGTCTGAGCTCAACAGAATAACTTTGTGTCTTACTTAAATTTCTTCTGATGTGACTATGGCCATGGCTATGGGAGCCTATTTGCACATTGACCAGAGGTCACAGAGACCTCTATTCCTTCAAGGTTATTATGTTTCTCCCTCAAACACAGGTCTCACCTAGATTTAGATCAGGGAGTTCTGCTATCTCAAGGCTATTGGCAACAGGTGTGACTAATATTCAGCCCTTTTGTGTTTCAGGTAATGAGAAGGAGATATGTTTCTACTACAAAAAAAAGTCTAAGGATCCAACTAAGTTCCAGTTCCCTTAAGGAGATAACATTGAATTCCACCCAGGGAGTGGTTTGCCTATAGAATCTTTTGGTCTAGGGTGTGACCATGACTTGTTTTGTTCTAGCAACAGAATGTTTAATTAATGGATGCAACCTTCAACTGGTCTGTTCATTTCTTTGTATCATGTTAATGCAGTTTTTTTATGTTACTCCTACCTTTTGGGGTAAGGAGTATTTTAAATAATTGGAAATTATACATGGGTGATTTCAGTAGTCACAAGAATTTCCCCTCAGTTTACATTTTGGTATAAATCTGTTTGGAGAGTGATCACAGGTAGATTTTCAGGATGTGAACTCAGGATTTCATGAGGGATCCCTGAAAACTCCCTCCCAATAAAGTCATGTGAGTTGTGTCTTTATTCCGATGCCTCCCCACTGCCCAAGAAATAATTTATGGCCCAGGCTGGTTCTGGACCCCCAAAATGAACTTAGACATAGAAAGGTAGAAAATGAAATTTCCCATTTTCAAGACTCCCTGACTTTACTACCTGACATGATCCTGCAGAATAGGTGAGGCTTAGAGTTCATCTTTCTCCAACATGGAGGGTTTTGTATAGCTCTAGGTAAAAAAAAAAATTATGCTTTTATCTATATAATTCCAGGGTGGTTAAAGACTCTATTACGAAAGATAATCCCCGAGTGCTGGAATTAAAGGCAGGTGCCACCACCTTTTTATTTTTTATTTTTTGAGACAGGGTTTCTCCATAGCTTTTTGGTTCCTGTCCTGGAACTAGCTCTTGTAGACCAGGCTGGCCTTGAACTCACAGAGATCCACCTGCCTCT
>NC_022027.1:46401226-46402962 GCF_000317375.1 Microtus ochrogaster
TGCTACCAAGAAAACATGCTTTACTCTATTCTTTCCCAAGCTTTCTCGGGCTTTCTGTGGATTCAGTTATCCACGTCTGGATGCCATTTGTAGTGAGGAACAGAGGGCTGCCTTCCTGCCTCCTGGCTCCCGGCTGCCTGGCTAGCTTATGCCCAAAATAAGAACACACAAATTGTATTCATTTACACACTGCCTGGCCCATTAGCTCTAGCCTCTTACTGGCTAACTCTCACATCTTGCCTAACCCATTTCTATTAACGTGTGTAGAACCACAAATGCATAGAGGAGTCAAGTCGCATACCCAACTATCTCCATAATTGTTCCCAGTGACTGGCAGGCATCATACACCCACTAATCCTTCAAGTTAAAGAGAAAGATTTCCTCTATTAGCTGATCCTATTAGTTACCTGAGTAACTGTTCCATGTGGTCTCTCAGAAAGTAGACCTAATTTACAGATAGATGCTACAGACAGTTGAAGGTAGAGAACTGAGATTGAACTGGCTGACACATTTCTCTTCTGCGTCTGCTGTCCTGTTGCCAATTTCCAAGGTTTTCTTGTAGATGTGTGAGGGAGAGTTTGTGAAGACCTCTCATCTGGCCAAAACAGGGAGCTGTGTGGAAATAATCCAACCCCAGTTTAGCTCCAGCTCCTCGATGTGCCATGGCTGGAAAACATTCAAGGTCTTTTTTATAGAGCATACAGGCAGAGCACAGATCTTCATCTTCATATAGCAAAGCTGTAGGAAGGCTTTTCTCTGCTGGGCCCACTGCAGGAAGCATGCTTGTTCTTCCTCCTGATGGGGCCTGAGGCAGAGGTCAGCTATGACCTTCAGAAGCCTCCTCAGTGCCTGTCTGGGAAGGACCTTTACTACTTGCTCCCCATCTACAGTCTCTGCTGAGCAGTTCCCTTCCTCTGTTCTGGTTTGTAGTCTCCAGAAGTCATGGCACACATGCCTCAGGTTGAGCACCTGATGTTTCTCCTTCCTGTAAATAAAACCTGTGAAGTGTAAGCAGACATGACAGTCCAACATGGAGCCAACTTTCACTATACATTTCTAATGTCAGCTGTTCCCTCATGGCAAGATGTGTGTCTCTTGAGCACCGAGTGCCCAGTGTAGGAACTCACGTGTGCTATGGACATTTTCCCTGAGCTGCATATGCACACCTGACTACTTTCCTTCCATTAAGATACTTTATATCCACTGAGTCCCATGATTAGTGTTTGTGGGATGCCAGGGAGAGACGCAATCAATCCACATTGGCTAAATCTTCTCTAAGCTCTATTCCATACTCAACTGTCTTTATTATAAGCAAACCATAGCTTTCAAGACCCCTGCATCCCGACATGATGATCCCAGCAGCCTCTGACCCATTTACAAGGCCGTTCTCCCAACCCTGCGGTCTCCAGTGTGCTCCATGTGCTCCAGGCTAGCAGACGTGGTTACTGCTCACCTGGGATGAAGCCTTCTGGCCAACTGCGTGTCTATGCCATTTAGCACTGTCTGTAAGATTTCCTCATTGGGAGTCTTCATCAGTGTGCCCACAGGGAGGCAGGGGAAAGGCCAGGTTTCCAACATTGCCTTCACAATCCTAGGGCATCTGTCCTTGAAGAGGCCTGGGAAGAGCTCTGTGAGCAGTTCCAGACAGAGATGGCTGAGGCCTCATTCCTCAGCAGAGCCTGCCTTGCCAGCTGCGTGAGTGTGGTTGGGTCTGAACACTCATCAGGAAGGGTTTT
>NC_022027.1:46404442-46412712 GCF_000317375.1 Microtus ochrogaster
TAGTTAATTACATTCAACAATTTCTGACAAAGTCATTGGTATGGGGTTTCCCAGAGGTGAGGGGTTGATATTGGCCTGAAGAAAGATCTTCAGAGGCTTGTTGTATTCCAGAGACCATTTTGGGAAGAACAGGCTACTTCAATAAATTAAGGCAAACAAAGAGAATTCAAGCCCTTCAGGCCCAGCAGCAAACCTGGACCACCCATTTCAAGGCTCCGAGGCAGCACAGCCCCAGCAGAAGGACCCACAGCCATTGACCCAGCTGCAGCAGCAGCAGCACCAGGAGCAATCAGAGCAGCCCAAGACACCGCCCCCACAACCTAGTCCTCCAAGACAGGCTAAGCACACCATGGTGGATTATCCCGAGGAAGAGAACCAAGCCACAGCACCACCACCTAAAATTCCCAGACTTGAGACCACTCCCCTACCATTGCCTCCAGAATGGAAGCCTCCCATTGCTCTGACCTCAAGTGAAGCTGATGCAAGCGGCCCAGTGGAAGCAAGTGACCTCCCCGAAGTCCAGATTCCTCCTCCAGCCAACCAGGCCCCTGTGCACCAACCACCATCATTGGGGCCTCCACCCCCACTGCCCTACAGCTATGTGACTGGGATCTCCAGCAGCAGCTCTTACATGCCTGGAGAGGGCTACCAGAACCTGCAATCCATGACGATGACCAATGGTTCCTCCTACGGTGCCCGGCACCCAGCCTATGGCCCACCTGCTCACCTTCACTACCAGCCCCATGTCTACTCCCCCAACCCACCTCCACCTCCTGTTTTTCCTTCCCCAGCTTCCTCCCTACTACCCAACATTTCTCTCCGTATCCCACGCTACCATCCCCTTCTCCCTCACATCAATCCCAATTTTCCACCTCCACCTCCACCTTCATGGCAGCCACTCATTCATGTAGTCCCTCCTCACCCTCTTCAAGGTTTGGGTTTGCCACCAGTCAGCTACCTACCTCCTGCTATTCCCCCTGAGGGGCAGCGCGCTGTTACCACACTTATCCCCCCACCTGGCATGCCGCCTGTCAGGGGGATAGGATGGGCAACCTGGATGAGATAACAAGAAGTCCCTTTCCTTTTGTGTTTATTTATTTTAACCCTGGTATACCATTATGACATATTCATTAACAATACGATGTAAAAGACTGGACTTGGAAGGCTCTCTCAGTTCCTGACTAGAGAAGGCTGTCTGAAGATGGAGAGTACCGGGAACATGCACAGGAGGCTCAGCACCCTCTCCTGTGCACGCAGCTGCCTTTCGCTCTCACCTCACTGTACCCGCCATTTGCAACAGGTGTCCTCTCCTTCTGGGGGGGCGAGAGGGAAAAGGTGTCACCTCAGTGTAAAAATAGAGAATGACAATAACGTGTTTTTAGATACTATGAAAATAAATTCATTTATATGCTAAGCAGTTGTGTCTACTGCACGTACTGGCTTTGTGGGAGCCTAGGCAGTTTGGATGCTCACCTTACTAGACCTGGATGGAGGTGGGTGGTCCTTGGACTTCCCACAGGGCAGGGAACCCTGATTACTCTTTGGGCTGACGAGGGAGGGGGACTTGATTGGGGGCAGGGGAGGGAAATGGGAGGCGGTGGCGGGGAAGAGGCAGAAATCTTTAATAAATAAACAAATAAATAAAAAAGAAAGAAAGAAAAGTCACTAACAGAAGGCCCCCAGCCTTGAGTATTTCTATAAAACGCTTGTTATTACTAAAATTGTTTTGAATAAAGTTCTACATCAGAACACTAAAAAAAAAAAGTAATAAAAAATGAGTATTCCGTTGGACTTGAAGAGTCTATTGAGTGGGTAGTAGCAGCAGGGTGCCTTGTATATGTCAGACAGTTTCAGGGTAATAGGGTCGGTCTTGGATGAGAGCAGTGCATCCTGGGTAGGGCCTGTTGTGGTGTGACCACATCCAGTCTCAGTTGCCTTCTGTGTCCTGCACCGGGTTACCTCTACTAGTGAAGGCGGTAAGTAGCCACATTGGCTCAGTAAGTAGCTTCAGAATGAATGAATTTCCCTCTTGAAATCAGAGCCTATTTTTCCTGGGAACTCAACTTTTGGTAGCTGTGTTTGGCTGTTTATTTGTCCTTCCATTCAGTGCTTCTCTCTGTGACCCTAGTAGGTGAGGCGGCCCCACTTAGCATGGAACTCTGCATCCTCTCTAGTCTGGAGGGGTAGCCTTGCTGGATGGCTGTCTCCTTTACTCCAGGGAGAAAGAGGTGTGTACTGGGAAAGTAATATTGTTCACGTCTCTTTGAAGAGGCTTCTACATGGAGATGCATTTTTAATTGTCTCAAGACATTTGAAAAAAGCTCAGAAGTAGTTTTGGGATTGTCTTAAGGGAAAACTTCCAGTTTGAGTTTCCTAGAAAGACATGAAAGAACCATTCTGTCACTCTGGGAATACTCAACTCATTTCCATCCCTACCTGCCCTGAGATGCTGATGCGAGCTCACCATTTTCAATCCCCATGGGAACCAAATTCCCAAATCTGTTTAGTGGGGCCAGATGTACCACACTTGCCAGGGTGAGACACTTAATCCTGGAGTTGTATTCTGTCTTTTGACAGGGGACTAAGATAACCAATTATTCCCATGGTGGGGGAGCTCCCTAGCATAGCTCTGAACTAATGGATACACTGAAGGCCATTAGGAAGCCTAAGATTGTCTCACTTGGCACTGACCGCTGCTTTCAATGGGGAAGTGATGTGTCCATTACAACCCCAGTCTATGTGATCATTGACCGCTTGCTTAGCTGGGTCCAAATATTAAAGACTCTCCTTTGGACATGAAACAAAAGGCAAGACACAGGGGTCTGGTCACAGTAAAATGACTATGGTAATGCTATCCGGTTCTGATCTCATTTTGTGTTTGCTTCAACAATTTTCAGCCCTCTATGCCCCTCCCCACAACAGTCTTGCTGCCTTGGCAACACGTAAGAGATTTCCATGGTCTTGATCATCTTTCCCATGTCTTATCTGAAGTAATTGGCAAGTTATCGCAAATATAAGCACTATGTTCTGCCGGGAATGAACATTTCAAGGTTACTCTGACTCTCCCCTGTCTTTGGTGTATCTTTGTGGGGTCAGCCTTTACAAATGCTGTATCTTGAACTAGGGCAGCAAGAGGCTCTTCAGAGGCTCAAGCCTGCTCTTCTTCTTTGTTGAAATCAATAAAATGGATTTCAAATGTTCAATTGGTTTAATCATCATGATTGTCAATGTCTATCTCCAGTAGATCATGGCATTGATGCTCCCACCAAAATCATCCAGGCTCAGTGGGATTCAAGCTTGCTCCCAGCCTTCCAGGCCAGGAGTACTTGCAGGAGAGGTACCTCCAGATGAACATTCTGGACCGCTGCTCCTCTCACTGAGTCCAGGGAGGTCTTGATGACAGCTGTTTTTCCAAACACAAAAATAAAGTCCTGATGCTCCTAAAGATGCGAATCTATGTGCTGAACCCATTTCTGGTTCCAGCTCAGGAGGTAAAGCCAGAGAGCCTCCTGGATAAGAACAATAGGCTCTGGTGGGTCTTCGTCCCATTTAGCTGGTTAGGCCCTTCTAACCCAGTAGGGAGACCTAGTCCTTTTGGGAGCCCTCTTCTTCTTTTGAGATTACATTTCAACCAAGATAGCCTTTCTATTTTCCTCAGTACGTTGGGACACCAGTAGTAGTGGCCCCTGCACTCGGGTCATGCCTCTCATGGGGGATCTGTTTGGATTTTGCTTGAATGAATGGCTGGCCAACTGTATGAGTGATTAAATGCATGGCAGGCAAGTTTGGCCCAGGGAGTTGTAGTCATTTATTTGATTTCTTCAGTTTGTAGCTGGTGTTTTTGTTTGTCCTCTCTCCCAAAATGGTGAGCTGACTCAGAGTGCGATTCTGCCACAAGGTGGCACTCCTGGCATTGCAGAATTTGCTCCTTTGTTTGGTGATTCTGCTGTATTCTTTCTGGATTCTACCACTGGGTGGCACACTGGCTTCTCTCCATTGTCACAGCTGCTGGGTTGGACATATTACTCAATCATATTGCGTCTTTGGTTGTCTTTCTTTTTTTTTCTCTCTAAGGTTTTTTTTGTTGGGGGAAGGTGAATGGGATAATGGGGGAGGGAAGAGGGGAGACTGGCCTCTGGGGACAGGAGTGGCAGAAGAGAAGAGAGAAGAGAGAGAGAGAGAGAGAGAGAGAGAGAGAGAGAGAAAGAGAGAGACAGAGACAGAGAGACAGAGAGAGACAGAGAGAGACAGAGACAGAGACCGATGGAGACAGAGAGAGAGAGAGATGGGAGGAGGGCAGGGCCCTATTAAAAGGGATCGTAGTGAATGTGCGCAGGAGGTGCTCTTAGTGGTTACAGCTAAGGATGTATAACGCAAGGTTGGGCCACTACAGATGCCTGAATTTTAACATTCCTCCCTTTTCATTTATTATAAAAAGGTGAAGCAGTCAGAAAGGGGCAGCAGGTGAGGCGGGGATGAGGACACTGTGTTCTCAGGACTACTTCCTGCTGACCTGGGGGGCGTTGTTCATCTTTGGGAAATCTGGGGAAACTGGTGCTGGCCACGTCCTCAAGTATCTGGCTGTTTCACTTCACTGTTCAGCTTCTGTGGAATTGTCAGGCGCCACTTGAACCTGGCAAAATGCTGTTCGAGGTGATCTAAGTCGACTCCCTAGAGCTTAAAGCACCTGATCCTTTCCCATCACCACAGCATCACCTGGACATGTTTGATGGCCCTTGTGCCTCCAGCTCTGTGGCCCGTCCTCCTTCCATCTCTCAGGATCGCTGGCAGAATGTTGCAAAGGTTCCGTAAAACAGCAGGATAGAGAGTGCCAGGAAGTGGATTTTCGTAGACTTATCCCAATCATGTTGTGTTAGATGAAGGGACCCAGCATCCAGAGAAGTGAAACTGCCATATGTGGACCAGATTCGAGGATCTTGGCATGCCTTAAACTGACTGTGGGCAGCAGGAAGTGCCAGAAGAACCTTCCTGGTCAGGGAACCAATGCTGTAAGGAAAGGTTATTTATTGAAGGAAAGTGAATGGAAAAACAGGGGAGAGAGAAGGGAAACCAGTCTCTGGGAACAGGAACGGTAGAAGAGAAAAGTGTGAGACAGACAGAGAGACAGAGAAAGAAAGAGTCGGTTGTCTTATTTAACACGCATTTATGGCTGTAGGAGGGGTAGCTATATCATGTTAGCTGTAATTATGACCTGGTTAAATATATAATGTGTTAACACATGAGATAATCATACCATGTTAGACATTATTTTGACCTGGTTATTGCTTTCATTTGGAAATTACGCAGAAAGTAAAGAGAAAGGATTGTGTAACTTTCCTCCTCTTCCCACTCCATGTGACTTAATCAATAAGAACGCCGAACAGGTGTACCCAGCTACTTGGGTTTTAGTTCATTTCAGATGCAGTCAGGTGTTAACAACCAAAAATAGCCATCCTAGGCCAGCTGTGGTGGCACACACCCTTAATCCTAGCACTCTGGAGGCAGAAGAAGCAGGAAGATCTCTGAGTTTGAGGCCAGTCTGGCCTACAGAGTGAGTTCCAGGACATCCAGGGCTGCACAGAGAAACCCTGTCTACAAAAAAGAATCATCATCATTTTCCCGATACCTTCTTATAGTTCAGGTAACTTCATACATTCGATTCTCTTTCCTAAGCTTCTGGGGTAGGTACATGAATTTACAAAGACCTGGCGGTCCTTGAACTCAAGATGTAGACCTGGCTGTTCTTGAGCTCACAGAGATCCTTCCGCCCTTGCCTCTCTATTGCTGGGATTAAAGGCATGTTCGACCACACCTGGCTTGACACCTTTATTTCTAAATGTTGTCCAAACACAGATATTCCAAACCTTTCCTATGAAACCCCAAATATTTTATGCTGTCCTACTTTGGTCATGTATTCCAGCTAAGGACACACAGTCTAGGCTCAGGAGATAGCTCAGTGGTAGAACATTTGCCTACAATGCACAGTTCTGTGGGTTTGATCCCTAGCAACTTAAAAACAACTGTACAAATACATACCCAACTGCAGCGCTTCAACCTTTCTTCCAAGCATGCGTGTGTTTACCGTGATATTAAAAATTAAACCTGGGGAATGATGAGTGTTATTGGAGTGGGATTCTCTGTTATTGTGATAGAAGTGGACCAAACCCGACTTGGGAAGGGAAGGGTCCAATTCACCTTACAGCTTACAGTCCACCAGGAAGGGAAGTCAGGCAAGGAGCTCAAAGCAGGAACTGAGGCAGAGTCCGTGGCTAGAGGACTGTCCTTCTGGACTTGCTCTCCTCTCTAACCCAGGACCGTGTGCCATGTGGGGCACTGCCCAACCAGCAGTAGTCCGAGGCCTTCCACATCAGCCATTCATCACAAAGGCACCTTAGATTTCCCTACAGGAGCTCCTACTTAGTTTCTTTCTTCTTTCTTCCTCCTCTTATTCTTCTTTTTGCATTTTTGTTGTTTGTTTGTTTGTATTTTTGGTTTGTCAAGAGAGGGTTTTCCTGTGTAGCCCTTGCAGTCCTGGAACTAGGTCTATGCACCAGCCTGGCCTTGAACCCCAGAGATCAGCCTGCTTCTGCCTCCCAACTGGCATTAAAGGCATGGGCTGCCATGCCTGGATCAAGGAGACACTTTCTTTGTTGAAATTCTCTCTTTGCTTGTTTGTATGGTTTTGTTTGTTTGTTTGTTTGGTTTTAGTTTTTCAAGACAGAGTATCTCTGTCTTACAGTCCTGGCTGGCCTGGAACTCACGCTGTAGACCAGGCTGTTCTTGAACTCACAGAGATCTCAGTGATGGGGTTAAAGGTATGAGCAACCAAGACCACCTGAGATTCCCTCTTTGCATTTTACTCTAAAATCTAACTAGCAATGTGCTAAGAGAGTTGTTTAACAGTGACCTATGTCCAAGCCTTTGCTTGTTATTTTGAAATGACACATCAGTAAGTTGACTAGGCAGGTTGAACACAAGACCCCCTGATTAAGCAGTCAAAGTAGCTGAAATTAGGATCTTGGGCACCAGGTCCAGAACAAATGATCTTCTTATTTTCTTGGCCTAAATCTTTATTTTTTGTTGATTTTGGTTAGGATAGTTTCCCACTCTTGTTCCAATTTGGCCTGGAACTCACTATGTAGCCCAAACTGGACTTCAATATGCCGGGAAATGATAATCATCATATCATGATACTCTTGTCTCCAGGCCACAAGAGCTCAGATTCTAGGTATATGCCACCACACCTGTTTTCTTATAGCTCTTTTAAGTTGGACACTGTGGCGATCAGGCTGTGCCCTACTCGGTTACTCCATACTGTACAAAAAAGATGATGAACAACACTAAGGATGTTGAAAATATATATAAGGAATCACATTACTTTACAGTTATGTAAAATTATGTATAATGTATCCAAGTGTATATATAAATTTTTATATATGTATATATATGTGGCTATAGATTAAATGAATTATATCACTTGAAATGGTGATGTTGCAATTTAAAAAGTGGCATGAGAGAGAAAGATGCCATGTGACAGAGCTCACGGGGAGGGGATTTAAGGAAAAGGGAATGGACAAAGGGGGAGGCAAGGAAGGAAACTGGCCTGTGGAGACAAGAGCAGCAAAGGAGAAGAGAGAGGACAGAGATAGAGAGGGAGAGTGAGGGAGAAACAGAGAGGCAGGCAGAGGATCAGAGAGAGAGACAGAGGTGGGCAAAGTTCACTTTTAAAAAGGAACATAGATAATGTGCACAGAAGTTGCTCTTAGTGGCTGCAGCTGAGGATGTGTCCTGTCAGGATCCCAAGGGCAAGTCAGTAGTACAGATGTCTAAATACTAATAGATGCACCATTCTAGAGCCATAGAAACCCCAGCACCAAGTCAGAAACCTCCTCTCAAGTTACTCAGGAAGAATCCAAGAAACTTCTAGAACCATATAGACTTTTATTGTTGCCCTCTTTTGATGGGGGAGGGTCTTCTGTTTTGTGTTAATTTCATTGGTTAAATAAAGAGACTGCCTTGGCCCTTTTGATAGGACAGCAGCTTGGATAGGTGGAGTAAACAGAACAGAATGCTGGGAGAAAGAATCGGAGTCAGGCAGTCGCCATGATTCTCCCACTCCAGACAGGCGCAGGTAAAGATCTTTCTTGGTAAGCCAGCTCATGGTGCAACACAGAATATTAGAAATGGGTTAGATCAATATGTAAGAGCTAGCCAATAAGAGGCTAGAGCTAATGGGCCAAGCAGTGTTTAAAAGAACACAGTTTTCGTGT
>NC_022027.1:46412937-46413816 GCF_000317375.1 Microtus ochrogaster
TTATCTGTAGCCCCTAACACTGCCTGGAGGGCCAGGACCCAGAGGCTGGACAGACCAGAGACCTAGGAGAGGACCAAATACCACTGGCAAGAAATACCAAAAATTAATGAAATGATTCCTAATGATATGCTGCTATACTCATAAATGGGTACCTACCCAACTGTCATCAGAGAGGCTTCATCCAGCAACTGAAGAAAACAGATGCAGAGATTCACAGCCAAACACTAGGTAGACCTAGGGAATACTGTAGAAGAGAGGGAGGAAGGATTGATGGATCCAGAGGGCCAAGAATCTCACGAGAAAACACACAGAATCTACTATCCTGGGCTCATAGGGGCTCAGGGAGGCTGAACCGACCACCAGGGAGCCTGCAGGGGACTGACCTAGGCTGTCTACATATATGTGACAGTTGTGTAGCTTGGTCTTCTTGTGGGATTCACAACAGTGGGATCAGAGGCTGTCTCTGACTCTTTGCTGACTTTTGAGCTCTTATCCTCACACTGGGTTGCTACATCCACCCTTCAACTTGATTAGTGATGTCTGGCTGATATCTATGGTAAGCCAGTCCTCCTCTCAATCGATAGGAAGATGATTGGATGGAGGGAGCAGAGGGGCGGTGAGAGGGGAAATGGGAGGAGAGGAAGGGGGGGGGGACAGTACTCAGGGTGTAAAACAAACAAACAAACATTGCTGAGCGGTACAATTGGTCTTTCCTAGAGGTGAGAACCCTAAATGGTTACCCAATACAAAACCTTAAAAGTATACATGCATACAACACTAAATGCACTCAAGATTGGATTTATATATTTATTTGCATATATACAATACAATAATTCTTAGAGAATAAGAGAACACAAACTTGAAACTTATGGGGAGGGG
>NC_022027.1:46414903-46430682 GCF_000317375.1 Microtus ochrogaster
TTCAAGTGCACTTCCCACTTTCTCTTCTATAAGGCTCAGTGTGGCTGGCTTTATGTTGAGGTCTTTGATCCATTTGGACTTGAGTCTTGTGCATGGTGATAGATATGGATCTATTTTATTTTTCTACATGTTGATATCCAGTCATGCCAGCACCACTTGTTAAATATGCTTTCTTTTTTCCATTTGATTTTTTTTTTGCTTCTTTATCAGGTGTTCAAAGATGTGTTGATTGATATCCAGGTCTTCTATTCAGTTCCATTGGTCTTCCTGTTTGTTCTTATGCCAATATCAGGCTGTTTTCAGTACTGTAGCTCTGTAGTAGAGTTTGAAGTCAGGGATTGTGATGCCTCCAAAAGTTCTTTTATTGTACAGGATTGTTTTGACTATCCTGGGTTATTTGCTTTTCCAAATGAAGTTGAGTACTGTTCTTTTGAGGTCTTTGAAGAATTTTGCTGGGATTTTGATGGGCATTGTGTTGAATTTGTTCCACTAAACTTTTAATGAACAATTTTCAAGTCAGTAAATACGGTTCAGTACTTCTTAAAACTAGATGCCTTGTCACACAATTACAAATTATTTCCCATATAGTGAAGTCTTTGGTGCCCAGTTTTAGCTCTTGTAATCATTCCAATGAGAGGAGTTATTTCCTTATACAATTTTGTAAGTATTTTTGTTGACAGGATGTCTAGCAGTTCAATAGAATCCAATCAAATCAAGGAATTCAGGTCCAGAGGGCAAAAGTTCTGGTCTGAGGCCAGGTTCAAACCAAAACCGATGCCAATGGTCATAAATGTCCACGATCCCCTGTCAGCTGCTCTTCTGCTGGCTCAGTTAACAAGGAAGGAAGGACGCTTGCTTTGTTAGTATGATTGATACATTGTTTCAGAATAGTGTGTCAACCAAGGCAGTAATTGTCATGTGTTTTCATTCTGTCACTCACTTCATAAATATGGCTCTTAAATGTCAGGGACATTTTTTCTTGGCAGAATGAACACTTTAAACATATTTGCAGAATAGAATTGAGCTCCTGGGACTCCAGGCTCTTTCTTTCCGCCTCTTCTTCATTTTTAATTCACTCCTCCCATACTCTAAAGACATCATTTGATTGCTCTACTGGTCTAGCCCATGAAATGGAATATAAGAACACTAATCAATATGGAAAGTGAGGAAACAAAAGCTCTGTAAATAGAGATAAGGCTAAATAATTAACAGTATTACAGGAAATGAATGACAGGTCTATTTGTTTAATTCTACTGGGGAAAAAGGTAAGTCTATGAGCACTGCCAGATGGCAACATGTGACTACATTGCAGTGTACAGAAAAGTTGAGTAGAAACTTCTTAGGATGGCTGCAGTTTGGACAACGGCATTGTTGGGGTGTTGGATGACTTTACTTCCCTGCTTAGTGTGAGGACATGCTGAATGGTAATAGTTTTAGATAGTAGGAACCAGGTGACAGATCCACCATTGAGTTGACTTTGAGGCTTTTTGCAATCCCATGTACATATATTTTGGGGACAAATTAAGTTAGCTGTGAGATTCATTACACAGTGGGTTTGTTTTTAATCACTACCTGTCATCTCTTTAGAATACATGGCTTGTTTTGGGCTTAATCAGACAGCAGCAAACTGTTGCTATAAATCACATTCCATATTAGTGTTTTATATTAAATAATTTGAGACTTTCAAGTGATAGCAGTTGAGTTCATTTCAGTCGGAGAGCAATCTTCTTTGGCTGAGCTCTAAATCAATTGCATCTTGTAATACTTGTTTATTTGCTCATCAAGTCCTGAGGGTTACTTAAAGAAACACATGCCAAAGCATGGTAACAGGAATACTGCTGTCACAGGCACAGAGTATCAAAATGATGTTGCTCCCACCACTGGGCCATTTGTAAATGACCTTCGTATGATTTTACAGACCGCTTGTCTCTTGGCTAGCTGTAGAGAAATGTATCAGTCACTCCTGCTCAGGAAATATCTCCTTCAAAGATATTAAACTTTGTACTGCAGGAGAATCCATAAGTTTGATTGTAATTCATAGGATTTTAATGCATGCTCATTAATCAAGTTGTGCAGAGATGGAATTTTAAAAAGAATACTTACTCTTTGGGGAGTGACACGGTTACTGCAGTCAAGACTGTGAAGAAGATCAACTCTGCTCATTTCTGTTAGGAATTGTTTACTGTGTCGCTGATGCAATTTGAACGTTTTAGTAAAGTCAAAGCTGTGGGTCATAGCTTACACAGATGCAGTCTAACTCACATTGTACTTTGATTCTGACTCACTCATGACAAACAGTGTTTGGATTTACATTTCAACTTATTTACACACTAGGGATTCTGTTTGGCTCGATTTTGGACCCATCTCTGGGAGATCATTCTAGCATAGCCACCACCACTGTCAATGAGCTGGATTTGGAGATCCATCCAACATTCAGCCAGCCCCATAAAAACAATCACCCTGTGATGGCACCAATGAGTCCTGGTAGCTGTGAAGGAAACATTTCTACATTACCACCGGGATATGACACAAAGTAAGGAGGGCTGCTTGCTAGTGAGGATGAATCTGCTGGGGGAGGGAGTGAGGTCACGAGTTAGCTAATAGCTAGTCTTCTGTTAAGTGCTGCAATAGCACTGGGTACCATCCTGGATTTCAGAGTAAGACAGCAAAATAGAAGGAACTTTTATGAATCTCAAAGCAAGAAAAAGTAAAGCAACCAAGGAGAAGCTGTCTTCCAAGGAGAGAAGGAAAGAACTCTGGGGCTACAGAAAGGGCACGGAAAATCTAGAAAGCGCAGAGAAGCAGAAAAGTATGACAGCATCTCTAATTCCGACCCCAGCTTCTCAGCAGAAAAAAAAACTATTGTTATTATGAGCTTTCAGTTATATAGAGGGATTTGGTATAAATGCGTCTGTCCTGTATAATAAGCTATAATAAGTTTTAGATAATTCCATTGCATTGCTCACTGTGTGAGTGCTATAACCACATGCTGTCTTGAGAAGGAGCCTATTAAGAACTAAACTATAATGAAGATGGAAAAGAATAGAATGATTATAACCGGGGTCTCCAGGGATCCTCTGCCACAGTGACTGGGTGGGAGATGGCCATGGGAAGCAGCTATGTAGGAAGTCAGGATTTGTTACAAATCCATTAAAATCTTTAGGCAGGGGCTGGAGAGATGGCTCAGTGGTTAAGAGCATTGCCTGCTCTTCCAAAGGTCCTGAGTTCAATTCCCAGCAACCACATGGTGGCTCACAACCATCTGTAATGAGGTCTGGTGCCCTCTTCTGGCCAGCAGGCATACACACAGAATATTGTATACATAATAAATAAATATATATAAAAAATCTTTAGGCAGTGAGTGGCGTGGGTTGTGGGGATATAGTGGTGGCCGCCCTGTATGTAGTTCTCTGTGGGGAGCTGAGCCTAAGACCATTGGGAGTTGGTCAGGGCATTGCTGGTTCTCATGGTGCCTCCAGCTCTGGCATAGAATTCAGGAGTCTGTTTCCTTCACACTCTGGGGAATGTCTGACTAGGCAGTGTTTTGTCATTTGCCATGTCTGACGGAAGTGAGTGCTTGCCTTGCCCATACATCACCATGTCACAAAGCTCCTCGGGGCTACAATGACTCCATATATAGAAAGTTATTACTTCTAGGTTAGATTCAGCCCTATCATGAACAACAGACTCTTACCTGAAACAGCAAGAAATACAGATCACAGCTTCACCCATACACGGCATCAAAATGTTTACAGAGGTTTAGCCCATGGCGCTTCCAGTACACAGTGGGGCTGGGGTGGTCTTGAAGACAATATATTGATGAACTGACATGCTCAGAAAGTAATAAAAAGAAATTTGGAACATACTGTACAAGAACTATGGAACATGACTTAAAAACAAGGAATAATCAGCATTGATGGGGAAGCTGAGTGTGTAGAGTCAAAGCAGTGAAAAAGGAAATGTCCCCGATCTTGGAAAAGATGTAGATGCCCAGGAACAGAACACATTTAGAATCTTGAGCAGGAATGACCAGAAAAGAACCTCTCAATGTCTTATAAGAGATAAACCACTGAGGCACAGAACAAAGAAAGACTACTGAATGCTGCAAATAAGAGGTGTCTACCAAGTACAAGAGCGACTTCATCCAGTAATGGCGGATTTCACCGGAGACACTCCAAAGTGCGGGAGGCCAGGGAATGATGCAGGTCAAACCCTCAAAGAAAACAACCGACAACCTAGATTACTATATCCAGCCAAGCTATCCTCCAGAATCCGAGTGAAAAAGAAAGACCTCCGAGTCCAGATAAAAAGGGAATTCATGGCCATTCCAGCATTCCAGCACTACAGAAGATATCAAAAGGAATTCTACACACACTAGATGATTCGAGATAAACAGCCATGAGGGCACAGAAAGGAATAAATCTTTTGAGAAGAATAGCTAAGCAAATGAGAGCAGGAAAGAATCAAACAATAAACTGCCAGACCTCTAAGATGAGTAGGGAGAAAAACAAACGACATGGACTTTTCAAAACTACAAAAAAAGCATTAAGATGTCAGGAACTAGCGTATGCCTTTCAATAACAACCCTGGATGTTAAATTTCTGCAATTAAGAGACAAAGACCAGCAGATTGGATCAATAAACGAGACTCAACAAATGTCAGGGTTCTTACAGGCACATATAGAAATAGACGCAGACGGCGGAGCAATAGAAGAAATGGCATTTCAAGCAAACGAAATATGACATAGCTCTACCTCTACCCAAGGAAACCATGTTGCAGAGAAGCCTGCTCCAAAGAGACAAAGAGGGACACCACATGTTGATGAAAAGATTTGACTGAGGATATAAACACTGAGTGCTCACAGCACTCAAAGGGAGAGATAGCCCCAATGTAATTGTGGGTAACTTCAGTATTCCTCTCTCACTGATAGAGCATCTGGAGTCAAACAAATGAACAAGCAAGCCAACCCCAAACAAACAAAAACTGTAAGAGTGAAATTGCACAATATATAAAATAGAACAAATTGATATCATCAGACTACTTCATCCAAGGGCTACAGACTACACATTCCTGTCATCAGTACGTGGAACTTTGTTCAATATAGATGATATTTTAGGCTCCAAAATCTTAACGGGCATGAAGTTATTTACCCTTCTTTGTATTATCAGATTGTAATAGGACAACCCTAGAAATCAACAACAGAAATTATACAAACGCATGGAGATTGGACGATATTTTGTGAAACTGTGGGAAAATGGAAACTTTCTAGAACCACATGAAAATGGAAATGCAGCTTATATTCCTTAGGAGTCGGTGAAAGCGGTTTGAAGAAGGAGGCTTCCAGCCACAGGTATTGTGCTGGCTAGTTTCATGTCAGCTTGACGTGAGCTAGAGTCATTTTGGAAGAGGGAGCTGGATTTGAGAAAATGCCCTCGCCAAACTGGCCTGTGGGTAGCCCGTGGTGCGTTTTCGTGATTGATGGTTGACATGGGAGGCCCAGATCACTGTGGGCTGTGGCATCCTTGTGCTGGTGGTCCTGGGGTAGATAGGAGAGCAGGTTGAGAAAACCACGGGAGCAAGCCAGTAAGCCCACTTCTCCTCGGCCTCTGCATCAGCTCCTGCCTCCGGGGTCCTGCCTTGAATTCCTGGCTGAGCAGTTAAGAGCAATGGCTAGTGTTCCAGAAGACTGGAGTTTGATTCCCAATCTCCACATCATGGCTCACATCTAACCATCTGTACTTCCAGTTAGAGGATCTGATGCCCCTTCTAGCCTCCATGAGAACCAAGTACGCACACAGTACACAGGCGTGCATGTAGACAATACACACATACACATTAAATGGAACATATTAAGCATTTCCCCGCTGACTATTTAATTGAGACTATCTATTGACTGAGACCTCATGCTGGCCAGCCGGAGTGTGGCCTCTGGCTTCCTCCTGCAGAAAGACCCAACTTTGTGGCACTGGATGGATGTTTTATGCCTTCGCGCAGCTCAAGTCTCCAGCTTTTAAGGAGGGCTCTGAGTTTCTCTTAGGCAGAGCACCAGAAGACACCATTCCCCTGCTCTTATCAACCAAGGAAGAATTATCACAGTTCCTCGGGGAACACAGGAACCATCAGAAACCTTTCATGAGAGACCTTTCTAGAACAGGCACTAAGGGGTGTAGTGGGCAGTGTCCTCCATGTTCTTAGAGCAAAAAGAATAATGGCTGTCATTAGCCTGCTTCCCTCCTAGCATCCTCTGATGAAAGCTAAAAGCATAACTGCAAACGGCCCAGAAAATGTGATGGTGTGTGAAGCCAAGAAAACATTAGTCAGTGCATGAAGGGCCTCTCCAGTTCGAGAATGGAATGCGGGGCAGGAAGAACTGAATGCGATAGATGACCTCCCATCATCTCTTCGTGGTGTCACTTCTCACAATTGCAGCAGATGACTTCGTCTCCAAGAAGACCGTGCAGAAAAACTGCTGCTTGCTCAAAATCCACCCAGTGCGTTATGAAAGGATAGAGAATGTTATACCAACAGTATTATAATTAAACAGCTCAGCCCACACGGAGAGTCTTCATCTCTTTTGCTTGGAATGAGTTTGGTCCAAATGGGTAAAGTCAAATGTCCAATTTAAGTTAAAGTCAAATCTCTATACTGTAACATAGCCTCCCTCCCTTCCTCCCTTCCTCCCTCCCCCGCCGTGTGTGTGTGTGTGTGCATATGTGTGTATGTGTGTGTATGTGTGTGTACGTGTGTATACATGTGTATGTGTGTGTACGTGTGTGTACGTGTGTGTACGTGTGTGTATGTGTGTGTATGTGTGTATGTGTGTGTATGTGTGTGTATGTGTGTGTATGTGTGTGTATGTGTGTGTATGTGTGTGTATGTGTGTATGTGTGTGTACGTGTGTATGTGTGTGTATGTGTGTGTATGTGTGTGTATGTGTGTGTGTAATGTGCATTGTTTCTGCTTAATTGCAAGATACAAAGGACTGAATGGTCTGAACATCTTATTTATTTTGTGTGTGTATGTGTGTGTGTAATGTGCATTGTTTCTGCTTAATTGCAAGATACAAAGGACTGAATGGTCTGAACATCTTATTTATTTTCTCAAGGCTCAGGAGACTGGAGACCTGACGTCCAGGTTTATGCTGTGCTGGGTTTTGGTGAATCGTCATTTGTACATTGCTACCTTCTTTGTGTCTTCCCAAACGCTTCCTTCTGTGCATAAGCAGGGAGTCTTCTGTTCCTTTTTCTTAATGGAACCATCAAGCCTATCAAACTGGGGCCACACTCTTAGGTCTCTTAATCTTAGTTATCTCCCCAAAGTCTGTGTTTCTGAGTAGAGTTGGGGTATCATATAATATTTGTGTGTGTGTGTGTGTGTGTGTGTGTGTGATCTATTAGTCTGCAATAATTAGTTCTTCCCACATATAGAAACCTTCCTCTAGAAGTTTCATTGAGCTTCTAGAGGCTGCAACTTGGTTCCAGGGAATCTGCCTATCCTGTGGTACCCAAGTATTTCTGCCAGAGGAATAGATTTTTTTTTTTTAGTGATTCTGAGAGAATTTCTAAACACAGTTGGGAAGTTCATAGGTCCCAGACAATGTTGCAGGTGGGAGATAGATCTTCTCTCCAGCAGATCATGGGCCTTTGGGTCCAGGAATGAGGATCAGGAGAAGATGGTCTCTATAAGGTCCGTGAGCTAAGGCTATGATGAGAAGTTTGGTCTCTGCTTCCTCTCTTTGGCAAAGATGTTGAAGTTGTCATTTAGGGAAGTAGATGTTATGCTTATTGGATTTCCATCTACTAAGTCAATAACTTGGCAGGAGACTTTTATATTAATATGGAATCAAATTTCAGAAACTTAGCTTCAGTGCCAGAAGTGTAAGTCAGGGGTAGAATGTTTATCCAATAAGTATGAAACTCTTGGTGTTCAATACCTTAGCAATGAAAGGACATTGCAGAACAGGTACTCACACAAAAACTAACTCTAAAACTATTGCACAGAAACCCAATTGACCTTGTTGCTGGAAAAGGCTGCCATTTAGAAACCCTGTGACTATGTCACACACACACACACACACACACACACACACACACACACACACACACACACACACACATCAGATGATTCATCTGACCACGAAAGTTAAAGACGAAATGGTACAATCGAGGAATTCAGAGTCAGTGTACCTCTACAGAGGTGGTCTGTTGGGCTTTGGGGAAGATTTATCTGCGGGATAATACTGTCAGCTAATTCTCTAAGCTCTGCACCTTGTAAGATAAAAGAGAAAGAGGCCACAAGCATCTCCCCAGCGCTGGCTGGTGGTAAAGGGGGAAAACACATAATTCAAGTCAAAGGCACTAACAGACGCTTTTGCACGAAGGGACCAAGTTCAGTGCTTGGCCATGAGGTGGCAGTGTCGAGTCATATAGCAGAGCTCTGGCTGCTGAGGAATTTTGGCTTGGTTGGAGCCTTGACTGGAAAGCCTCTGAAAGAGCTTTCCAGAAAGGCACCAGCACAGAGATGAACTGAACTGAAGGAGTCAGAGGTACAGCTGAGATCTCCAGATGCTGGGGTGGGGATGAGGGTGGTAACTGGGAGCTTGTTAGTCAGGTTTAGGCAACTGGTACAATCAAAGATGATAATTAAGGACCCACGGCAGGAAGGAGATGCAGAGAGGCTAAAGCAGAGTGAAGCCGGCCAAGAGAAGAATTGGAACGAGCAGTGCAGGTCGCATAGGAAAACCAGTTCAGGGTACCAAGACAAGTTCTGTCAATGGGGAGTCCTGCTGCGTCATTTCAAAGCTTTAGTGCCTATCACTGTGCTGGCCTCCCCTTCCTCACTAAACGAACAGTGTTCTAGAATATGCTGAGGCAGTATATTTGACAGCTTGTGAGCAAGACTCAGATGCAGCTTGCTCCTTTGGTTCTTTGTTTTCCGGCTTAGGCCTCTGACCTCTTAAGGCTACTGCAGGAGTGGCTGTGCTCTGCGGTGGAGGCCAGCTGAGAGTTCCGCCTTGGGTCTTCCTCTTTGGAGATGCTTGTTTTGCCAAAAGCATAGTATCTGGCTGAAATGATAGAGTGACTTTGGGTTCTGCTAGATAGAAACAGGCAAGAGACTGTTATGATAAAAGACATGCTATGTGCTGTAGAAAGATAATCTAGGCAATTCTATCAGCAAATGTTCTAAGCACTCCCATGCCTTGTAAAATGTAAGAGGTTGCCAGTATAGCAAGTCAGGATAATCACCATGACAACTTTAGTTCTAGGATGCAAATCCTGTGAAGTTTGCTGGCTTGCTTAGTGTTCAAAACATCTAATTGGCTCACCAAAACAGATTTTTATATAATTCCAGTTGGCAATAGGTACCCAAGCATGGTAGTTTGAATGTAGTTGGCCCCCACAAACACTATTGGGAGGTGTGACTTTGTTGGAGTGGGTATGGCCTTGTTGGAGGAAGTGTGTCACCATACGGGTGGGCTTTGAGGTTTCCTATGCTCAGGATACCACCAAATGTCTCAGTTGACTTCCTGGTGCCTGCAAGATGTCGGACTCTGTTACTTCTCCACTACCATGTCTGCCTGCATGGACTGAACTTCTGAACTGTAAGACTCCATCTCAATAAAATGTTTTCTTTGTAAGAATTGCTGTGATCATGGTGTCTCTACACAGCAACTTAAACCCTAATGAAGACACCAGTATTATGTATATTGTTGACAAGCTCTTCCTGAAGATATGAGTAAATTATTTGCCTATGATAGTTATTCTCATAGCATTGGACCAGCCTAGATGCCAGGACTCCTAATTTCTACCCAGTGAGCTCTGTTCATATATCACAAGGCTATCTAGTTTAGGCATAAATTGTACCTACAAACACTGTCCGGGTGGGCCCTCAGGCTTCTGCAGTAAGCCATCACCTGTGTGTAGAACCTTGCTCAGGGTAAAGAGAATGACAAAATCAGTTTTTTATCTCACCCTGATGCATCAAAAATCCTTCCAGACCCAACTACATAACATGAATTGTCCCTGAATTCTATCTTAGCTGTGTAGCACCCACTGTGGAGATTATGTTCTCATATCAAGAAGCAAGGTCTGTGTTGCCCTGCTTAGACACTTTTGATATCTGTGCTTCACAACAAGAGGGATTAAGTGAAAAGCCCAGGGAGATGCCCAAAATATGCAGGAAACCAAACCACGGGACAGACGAGAATCCAAGGCCATAAGGAACTAGAGGGGTTTGGGGGATGTCCCAGAGGTAACCATGGAAAGTCCCATGAAGGGACCAGAACACAACGAGATGTTTTCAGTGATTCTTACTCTAGTGTTCGGCTTTATGGTGCTTCGTTCTCAGGTGTCCGTTCTTTAGTCTGTCTAACTGTGAAACTGTCGACTTCCTGTATAGCTGTGCATGTGGAAGTCTGGAACCTTCTTCAATCATTTTCTACTTTAATCACTGAAACAGGATCTCTCTACTGAATCAGGAGCTTGGCAACACAAGCTAGTCTGGCTAGCTGGCTTGCTCTGTTTCCTCCGTTTCTTTTTGTGATCCCTGGAACCACAGGTGGGTTACCATTGAACCTAGCATTCACATGGGGTCTGGGGATCCAAACTGCTGTCCTTCTATATACACACTAGGTGCTTTAACCACTGAACCATCCTCCCAGCCCTGGCCCTGCATTTTTTCCTATATTTTCTTTCTTTGCTTCTGTTTTCATGAACCTATACAGCCTGGGGTTGTTTCTTTATCTCTCCGACAACTGTTCTTTTCTCATTTTTAAAAGAGAATGTTTATATCCAAGCTGATGAAGACCTCAGCATCTAAGCTCTGGTTTAAAATCTGTGGAGAGTTTCCTTAGGAAATTATCACTCTGTAGATGCCATGAAGAAACCCTGCCCAGATCTGCTGTGAAGAACAAACTCAGGCATGGAGAAAGCAACCAGCTAATGGCTTCTCTCTGCAGTGAGGTTCAGTCAGGTATCAAGGCAGCAGCTAGCCTTCCTTTAATATGATTGGGTTACTAGGGCCACCTGGTCATTTCTGGCCAAGAAAGAACTTTACTGTGTAATATTTGTTACTGAGAGGTCCCTTGAGTTGAGAAAGATAGTATCTAATGTGTAAGGTGTTCTAAACTCTGACTCCTTTATTTCCATAGATTACGTACCACAACAAACCTTTAAATACTTTTTTTTTGAAGGGCAGATAGGAGGTAGTTTACTCTGAGTCAAGTGTGGGTAACCACAGTCTGAGACTGTGGATTCAGGTTGTCCTGAATGGCATGCTCTACCATTGATGCAAAGCTTTTATAGTCACAGAACCAAAGAATTCAATAAACCAGAGCAATGCACTGAATACTTTAGTGTAGGATTAGGTAAGTTTAAGGAGTTAAGAATTCTCTTCTTTAGGTTTCAGATGCTATCTACTGACATTCTTGGCTTTGAGACTGCTGGAAGCTAATGGTCTGTTTGATCACTCCATTTCAAGGGTTTTACTTGATAGTCAAAGGACGTTAGATCAGACCCAGAAGTGGCTGAGCAATGGCCATTAAAGGAGCTGAGGAGAGCATGGGATAGTGCTGGCTCTTGATCTGTAGCATCCCACCTTCCCACAGTCACCAAGGTTCTAATCCATCAGTAGATCTGCAGAATCTTCAGCACACATGTGATATTCCCCCCAGTGAACTCGAGTTAACGGTTTCCTCAGTTAGACAAACATCACATTCTGTGCATGTGGAGACCAAATGTTTCATACCGCGTAGAGGATGGCTGGCTCTACAGACTGATAAACAAGAAGATGGGCAGACAAGAATATAGTATTTAGGAGAGAGAAATAATTGTTAAAGTCACCAAGGAAAGGTCTCCTGATGACATCAGTATTCATAGACTCCATGAATTGGGGTCCTTTTCTTTGTTTGTGCCCTCAAGATCTAATATTACACTAGTCCGCAACACAGAGTTGAATCCTTTTTAGTACAGTCAAGAACACAGTAAGCCTAATGAGGAAAAGGTGGCAATGAGGCAAACAGGCCAATCAACAAACCAGAAAGACTTCTGCAAGTACCACCATACTCTTTGGTGTCTATGGTCATTAGTATTTTATAAAATACTTTATCTCTTAACAAACCTCTTATATTTTTAACTACTTATAATTACATTCCAGCATCCATTTACTGGAGTATTGAACTGCCAAAATCGGTCCCAGGATTCATCTGTAAAATCAAAAATACCCATCCATCAAGGCCGTGCTGAGAAGAGGGGTCTCATCATCAGTGCACACTTGAATAGTCACTACACCTTGCAGGTGGGTTACAAACAGGAGGAGTAGTTACTGGTCCTGGATAATTTCTCTCAATGCTGTGGCGAAGTTCGTGAAGCAGGGTAAGTAGTTAGGAAAGTAGTATTAGCAGAAAAAAACAAACCAGTCTTTTGATTGCATCAACATTATCGACCACAACTATCTGGGTTTACAGGCAAGGTTGCACGGGCATTCACGTAGGGACGACTTTCAGAAAGCTGCAGAGCTATGGAATAGAAGACACAGTATGGTGAGAAGGAACAGCTGATAAGGTCGAGACTCGTCACCACATTGATGTCATTTGTTTCATCTACAGATTGTGCTAACTAACTCATCTAGTTGTTGCTCACCAGTGACACAGGCAAAGAAGACACGTGCAAAGGTTCCTCATAGCGTGAGGGAGGAGAGAACAGTTGTGGCCAGTAGGGAGAGCCTTCAGACCATCATGTTAATCTGATGTGGAGACGGGGGAGAATGTCTGGATATGAAGATCCAAAAGGTACAGTGCCATGTGAGACAATTAAGACAGGGCTGGTGGAAACTCTGTTATTGGATGTCCAGTGAAGGCCAAGGCATAGGTAAAAGTAGAACACTGAGGTTCCTGCTTGGCTATTACAGGTTACTTTTCTCATATCCATGACATGTCTCATGTCAAAATACCTAACAGAGGCATGGAAACACTTACTTGGGTTCACAGTTTTAGAAGGTTTCATCCATGAGTACTTGGTTCCACAGCTGCAAACATCATGGTGACAGGCATGTGGCAGACAGGAGCTATTCACATTCTGGTAGACAGGAAGCAAAATGCAGGAATACACCCCCAAGTCCGCATCTCAAGTAGCCTACTTCCTTCAGCCAGGTCCTACCCCCCCAAAGTTTCTAGGAACTCTCAAAATTAGCCCCTCCAACTAGAGATAAAGATGTCAAAACACGAGCCTACTGGGGACATTTCAGATACGAATCCTAACACCTGTGCTGCCTGTAGGCCGATGTCCAGGTGGGACATTTGAGTAAGAACCTCCTTGTCTGGATATATCCCCAGGGATCTCACGACACAGCTGAAGCTTGTTCCCAAAGTGAGGAGGGGGGATTGTCACATGATTTTCTTTCTTTTCTGAGTTCCTAAGAAACACAAACACAGGACAAATGTCAGCAGGTTGTGCACGCTAATTGCTCACCCTGAAGAATATTGTAAATCACAGGCCATGGACCCCTTGAAGCTTGGATTCAGGTACTTAGCCACTTCAGTGACAAGGGCAGCCACAGAATGCCCTAAATCATGAATTTTCTCCAGAAAACTGACTTGCATGGGAATGGGGAAACCCATGTGACCTCTGGGTATATCATCTCTCTGCAAAGGACAGGAACAAGTTGGGCCATGCAAACACTGCCTGTTCATCCAGGGAGGAGGAGATGATTCGGGAGAGAAACGCCAAGAGTGGCTTACGCGCTGGGATCATTACATGGAAGGAGGAAGTTGGAGTGAGAAAGGTCTGATCTCTTCTTTCATGCTGGTTCTAGGCGGAGTCCTCTGTAAGCAGGGTAGATGTTAAATTCAGGAGGATTACTTGTGGTCCCAGTTGGAACAAGTGAAGGCTTTTGGAGTGAGAGCACTACAGATAGTTTTTTTTTTCCAGACGTAGATGCTATGAGGACATTTTTGAGAGATCAACATCTGTGAAAGGAAGGAAGGAAGGAAAAAAGAATTGAGTAGTCAAGTCATGTTGCTGCCCCAACAGTGCCTTGTGCAGCCTGGCCAGTAACTCTGGAAAGTATGTTGTCTTTTAGCACGATCCTGACAGGACCTGCTGTAGGAATTCCTACCACCAATAGCCTTTAAGTTACCCACCCACTTGGGCGTGGCCTCTTATACTGTGGCATTAAAAGTGATTCTTCAGTTATCCACAAAGCTTGGTGGAAACAAATATATCCCTTTTCCCAGCCAGTGGACTTTCTGGCATTCCACCATTGCCTGGTTTTATGGCTTGGGGCACAAAGTGAGGAAGAGAGCCATGCCTAGAAGCATGTGGTAGAAGAAAACTTTTCACCTCATGGTGAACAAGAAGCAGAGAAAGAAACAAACAAGAGGAGTAGGAACCATTTCTTCTAACCAGGACACATCTTCTATACCTGTCACCTCCCAATAATGTCATCAAATTATGATTCCATCAGAGAACCGATGTATTGATTAGAACAGAGCCCCACAGTCCATTACCACCATTAAAGACCAGGCTCTGCAAACCAAACCCTTAACATAAAGCCTTCAGGAGACATCCAAACCATAAGAGTACTCATCCCCGAGATGCTGTGGATGCTGGCCAGTGAGGGCTCACAGCTGCCCTTTTCTTCGGACAATTGATTTTGGACAAGTAGACAGCAATTAAGAACACCGCCTGCTTTTCCAAAGGTCCTGAGTTCAAGTCCCAGCAACCACATGGTGGCTCACTACCATCTATAATGAGATCTGGTGCTGTCTTAAGGAAGAGATCTGGTCAGTTGTCCTCATCAACTTAAACCATGAGACCCCAGTGTGGACAAGTTCAACAGAACCTTCATATATGGGGCTGTCCATGTAGGCAGCAGCAGAAGAAAACATATTACCTCACAGTGGAGCCTGACCTTCACCAGTGATGGTCTATAGGCACACAAGGCCAGCCCACTTTTGTTGGGCAGTGGATCTAATTTAATGGTACAATTTGTGCTTCATAACTTCTGTGGCACCAGACCAGTGAGAAGCTGACCCAAGGTGACATTCTTGTCCACCTTCCACACTCGCTCTTCTTGCCTTTGTGTCCTTTCTCCTAAGAATATATATCCCCTTAAGCACGTAAGGATCGCCATCTTCGGTGTATTTCTAGGGAACTCAAACTAAGACCATTGGCAAAGGAGGCAGACTCAAAGGATAGGGTTGTGAAGTTGGATGGCTCTTTAGCTGTGTGGCAATAAGCATGGGGTAAGGAAAGTTCCGGGAATTCGAGAATAGGACTGATAAAAAAAAAACAACCAAATGGAACAAGCTCTGTGTGGAAGAAGAAACTGTACCCTATGCCACATCTCAAGGATTTGTGAGGTGATGGGGAAGCTCAGCCAATCACATCTGGCTAGGGTGTGGCCGCCTGGAGAAAACCCGGGAGATGTAGGTGCATGCTCTCTTTTTTGCGGTGTCCACCGGACCTATCGGATTTCGGAACTCCCATTCTTGTAGTGTAGTTTTCCCACTCTTCAACCATTAAAGTATCCCTGTTACTCGTGAGCTAGCCTGGTTAATTCGTTACAGTGAGGTAAAAGGGAAGAGGAAAGCAGCCATCCAGTCTAAGTGCTTAGAACCACTGGCTTGGTGGAAAGAAAAAAAGACACAGATACGCTACCCAACAGTTTCAGGGAAAGTGCAGGATTCACGTGGCCTCAAACACTTTGTGTTTATGTGCATGTTTGTGTGCACATGGGTCTATGAGTGACTTTTATAAGTCAGAGGACAACCTTAGGTGCTG
>NC_022027.1:46430857-46438357 GCF_000317375.1 Microtus ochrogaster
TCTTCTTCTTCTTCTTCTTCTTCTTCTTCTTCTTCTTCTTCTTCTTCTTCTTCTTTTAAAATGTGGGTTCCAAGCATCAGACCCAGGTCCTTATGTTTATAAGGCAAGCACTGTGCTAACTGAGCTAGCCCTAGCTCCTCCTTGACATTTTAAAAGATTTTTGCATCTAGAGGTCAGCATAGCTGCACAGAGATCAAAGGCAGGCCAAGAAGGAGATACCCAAGCACAATAAAGGACAATGTTTTAGAGGCTTTAGGGGTAAGCCACTGCTAGATCAGTTACTTGGATCTTTAGGGAGTGCTTGTATCAGTCCGCTCTAAAGCCTGTATCATGGGGGGATCTTTATTCATCTCAGTCTAGATACAACCCTATAGCTAGGTGAAGATCTGGTACAGTAGGTATTGTTAGAGACAGAACTTCAGAAAGGGCTGGACTCCTAATTAGATCAAGAATGCTTGCTGCACAGGTAGTTCTGTCCTTATTAGGAAAGGAAGAAGTCTGAGAATTGGGATGAAAACATCTGATCTGATAGGCTTAAGAATTTTGGCTTCCCTGAAGCCTGAAACCCTCTTGATTTGTAAAGTAGTTCAACCCTCAGTTGGAATTCAAGGCTTATTCCTTGCCTTAAAGAGTTTGGTGATACCTCAGATAAGACACATGCCTTATAAAACACTTGTCACTTGGCTCTGCCTCCACCCAGCCCCCTAGCCACCAAATGCATAGCCAGGGCCAAGTACCAGCAGAAGCATCCTGAGGAAGTTAAGGTGGGCAAAGAGCCATGAAACCTGCATAAGATGAGAACAAACAGCAGAGAAGATTCCTGGAGATGGAGGGGAGATTAGTCACCAGGGTCACAGAAATACAAGCCTGGGTGCATGGAAATTTGTTGATCCGAGGTCATTCATCCTTGACCTTGGATCTCATGCCTGGACAGGACCTTGAGTGAATATGCTGGGATTGTTTTGGGAAGCTCAAAAATGATGATGAAATGAAATGAAATAAAAACGCCAGAACTATTTAAGGGTTACCAAGAAAGGAAGCTTGTTGAAATAGATCTAGTATAAGACCTGAGTCTGTGATTCACTCTGTAAGTACTGATCACGTTCCACAGAAGAGCCTAGAGGGATACAGTTTTTGGCAATCCCCTAATGAATGTGCTGGTACATTGGCAGTAATCTGTCCACTGTGAACTGGAACAGACAGTAGACATTGTCACATACAATTGAACTCCCTGGCAGCAATGGTGATAATGAGATCCCAGAAGAGCAGGGATCAAGAGTCCTTGGAACAAAATGAGCAAAGTGAGAAAAATGGGCAGGCTGGTCAGAAGGATGCCAGAGAGGACAGACCCCACAGGAACCTTTGAAGATTATTCATGAAACACATTGTTCCCAGGAACAAGATGAGACTGCCTACAAGGATGCTCATTAATATAATTTGATTTTTTAAAAAATGTTATGCATGTATGCCTGCGTGTATGTCTGTGCACCACGTATGTGCCTGATGCCTGCAGAGGCCAGAAGATGGCATCAGCTACTGGTATAGAAGGGTGTGAGTCAGCCATGTAGGTGCCATGAATCGAACCTGGGTTCTCTTAACTACTGAACCATCATCTCTCAAGCTCCATGAATATACGTCAGTAATAAAGAATCAAAGGCCATCAACAAGACATAAGGAAAACCTAATATCACCTGTGTTTGTAGCCAGTTGAAGCCTTTTGCTATCTTTTTTTTATAGTATAATCTTTGGGGATCATTTTTACCCCGATTTGCTTAGAGCTGGGCTTATTACCCAAATCAATAACTTTTCTTTGTCAAACTATAAAAGCAGTTTCTGCCTTTGTATTAGCACAATGCATTTATTCCCAAATGAGTCAGCTCACATCTAGATGACTCCCTTCTGCCAATTGCAGCCGGAGTCTTTCCCAGCTTGCCTTGCTGCTACCAAGTTCCATTATAGCCCAAATCATTCTGATTTTTCAATAGGTTAGAGAGACACTGGCTTATTTGATGCTTTCCAAATGTCTCTGGGGAGGTATAGTCACTACAGGCTGAGGTCCTTGCTGTGTACTGCGGATGCCGTCTTCAGGATTTAGATGGCAATTTAAGCAAGGTTCCTTTTAGTGGCTTTCGATCTGAGTCTCGGGGTGTCTGATTTTTGATGGTTAACCAGCACTGTGTTTTGATGAGGATGTAGTCCCCTTGATTGGGAACGAAGTAGCAATGATTGGGGCAGAAATGTGTATAATCAGCAATTGAAAGACTGTCATCTGAGTGTACTTGGATAGTCCAAAATTTAGGGTCATTCCCTGTGTTTTCCTTACCAGAAAGTGAGTCTGACTTCCTGATAACCACCACCTCCAAGAGTCCCTCTCCTGCTGGCAGACAGACGGCCTGCAGGGCCTGATTCAGCACATTTGTGGTCAGGACCAGATTGAGCGGATCCTTTTGAAATGAGGACTAGAGGGGACTTCCAAATGCCTTGAAGCTGCTCGGTCTCCTAAGCTAATTATACCATCCGACCAAGCATGGAAAAGAGGAACTAAGTTCATGCAAAAGGAGTGGGATTCCCCTTTTGGCTCATGATGGACTTCTTCACCCTTTATTCTGAGCATGTCCTTCCTTCCTCACTTCTCCTCTTGCCTTAATCCTGTCGGCCTTTCCCCTGTTTTAAAAAGAAACAGTGCAAACGGCTAGGTTGTCCACCAACCATCCTGACCACTATCAATCACTCGTGTTTGGAGTTCTGGAAAAGAGGTTAAGGTGACAGTGGGTGAGGCATCCGAAAGTCGTACTGAAAGAGCTCTATGGTTCTCAGAACTTCCTGAAGACAAGTTTCTCCTGAAGAGAGGATTGTATCTGTAGCCAGGGAACTAGTCAAAGAACCACAGAATGTTCCATTACCTTGAGGACAGCTGAAGCAAAGTGAAAAAAATTTAAATGTACAAGACTGAGCTTAAGAAGTCTCAGGGGGCTTGTCTGGAGAAACCTAAGTAGTTTCTGGAAGGGCTGAACCCAGCAAGCAGATTTCCCTGTGCAAGGCTTTCTCTTGCACAGTGCAAGCAAGCCTGTTCATGTTTGGATACCCCTTGTTGTGTCCCAGGTGACCTCTAGAGCAAACAGATTCATGGCCAAATGAGAACCCCAAGTCTTCATTTCTAGGACATCACTGCCACCCACAGTCTCCTGAGCACAACTGACCAAGGGAAACTGAGTCAGGGCTTTTGTATTTTTCCTCAACTTTCTTCCCACCTTCTTGAGTCAAATCCTTAGAACAGAATTCCCTATGCCCACAACAGACTGCTTTGTGAGGTACCTGGGGTTTTGTAAAGTCAGCTCCATGTATATCAGATTGGTGTGGAACAATTCTGTATCTGTCAATTATGTTTTAAATAAACCCTGTTTGGCCAGTAGCCAGACAGGAAGTATAAGTGGGATAACCAGACAGGAAGTAGAGGTAGGGCAATGAGAACAGGGAATTCTGGGAAGAAGGAAGCTCTTCCTGCAGTGGTCCTATCCAGACCACCGAGAAGCAGGATGTGACCTACCCTGCTGAAAAAGGTACTGAGCCATGTGGCTAACATAGATAAGAATAATGGGTTAATATAAGCTACAAGAGCTAATAAGAAACCTGAGCTAATGGGCCAATCAGTTATAATCTTATGGAGACCTCTGTGTGATTTTCTTTGGGACTTGCCAGCTGTGGGAACTCGGCAGGACAGAAGCCCCAACAAAGCAGGCCCACATGTTACACCAGATGAGTTTCCAAGTGTTTCTGCATAGTTTTGTTACTCCCTGAAAATATTGCAAAGAGGCCTTCTCAATAGTTAAGGAATGTTCTTTTTTTTTCCAGTGACTTTATTTATTGGGGGTGGACGGTTTTCAGGTGTCAGCTCTCTCATTCCACCGTGTGAGTCCCAGAGACAAAAATGAGATCAGCAGGTTGGCAGCACCTTTACCTGAAGAGTCATTTCCTCTACCAATACTGAAGATGTGCTCTTAGAAGAGAAAGTTTTCCAGATGACAGCGTGCTGACCTGAACAGACTAGCCCTGCATTCTCTGTCTTTGTCCCCACTTTGTTGCCCCCATCCCTACCCCAGTCACTTGCTACAGCAGGCCACCTAGCCGAAAAGGGAGTCATCCCTTTGGCCTATTACAGAAATACATGTCCTTCAGTTTTGGAATAATCACTAATCCTGCCTCCCACCTGCCATTATGAAAAATTCATCTTCACAGAAATTGACCTTCATAGCTTTATACATTCCTGTCAAAAGATATTAATCTCCATTACTAGTTTATGTATTTATTTTTTTAAAAAACTCCTAGTTGTGGAGGATAGACAGCCTGAACCAGTCATCTTCAGTAACCAGGCCAGGCTTCCAGTGATGGGACTGGGACACCAATCCAGCCACAAAATCTTCAGCCTACAACTGGTTGTGCCTGCAAGATGTGCTGCAGCCATGGTGACTGAGTTTGTGGGAGTGGCTTTTGGTCTACCTGGAGCCCCATGCCACGATAGGGATCCCTCGGTCAACCCTGCCTGGATGGCCAGAAACAAGAAGTTGAATGGTCCAGAGATCTAGGGTAGAACCAAAAAAGAAAAGTCAATAAAATGATTCCTAATGTTGTTCTGTGCCCAGTCATTATCAGAGAGGCAGCTGATGGAAACAGATGCAGAAACCCACAGTCAAGCTCAGCAGAGCTCTGGGAACCCACAGAAGAAGGGGAAGAATTACAGTCTCCGAGGGGTTGAGGACACCAGGAAAGCATGGCCTACAGAATCAATTAAGCAGGGCCCATAGGGCCTCACATAGACCGAAGATGTAATCAGAGCCACCATGGGGTCTGAGCTAGGTCCTCTGCATATATGTTACGGCTGTTTAGCTTGGAGTTTTGTGGGACTCCTAACAGTGAGACCGTGAGAGTAGGGGTGCCTCCTGACTCTCTTGCCTGTTCTTGGGAAACTTTCTCTTTCGTACTACCGGGTTGCTTTGTCCAGCTTTGGTGTGAGGGTTTGTACCTAGTCTTATTGCGTCTTGTTATACTGTGTTTGGTTGATATCTCTGGGAGGCCTGATCTTTTCTGAAGGGAAGTGGTGGAGGAGTGGACCTGTGGGAGAGGGAGGGGGGCTGAGAGCCGGGGGTAGAGGGAGGGAAACTGCCATCAGGATGTAATGTAGGAGAGAAAACTAAATTAAAAAGAAGATGACAAAAGGAATGAGTTTTCCCGGTTAGCCAGCTGGAATTTCAGATAAAGGGGTTTCTCAATACAAAGCCAGGGTTCTGTCTACTGTCTCATGCCATCTCCTTACCAGATCCGGATGACTGGGCAGTCAGAATGCTTGCTTCTTTAAAAAGTTTGCCAAAAGAGAGTTATGATATTTACTAAAATATGATTTCAAATTTATGAAATTTGTTCTTGGTCCCAAACTGCAGTTTTTGCATTTTGTGGACTTTGTGGTCTCCACGGCAACACCTTACAGTCTTTCCCATGGTGAAAGGTGACCCTATTGGTGAAGGAATTGCCACCACTGCTGCTCTTGAGACCAGTGTGGCTCGTCCCTTCCATACACCCCTCCTCTGTCCAAACATCGTCTTCAATGTGACATGTGTGTGGTGATTTGAAAGAAAATGGTCCCCATGGGGAGTGGCACTGTTAGGAGCTGTGGCTTTGTTGGAGTCGGTACAGCCTTCTTGGAGCAAGTGTGTCACTGTGGGGCGGACTTTGAGGTCTCATGCTGAAGCTACGCTCAGTGACAGAGTTCACCTCCTGTTGCCTGTGGATCAAGATGCAGAACTCTCAGCTCCTCCTCCAGCACCATATCTGCCTGCGAGCCACCATGTCCCACCACGATGATAACTAACTGAACTATAAGTCACCCCTTTCTAAATGTCTTCCTTTATAAGAGTTGCCATGGTCATGGCGTCTCTTTGCAGTGGTAGAAACCCTCACTAAAACAATGTGGGAAAACTCTTGGACACTAGACTGGGCTTCCCGCGTTCTTCACCTTCCATGGTAACAATGTGTGTGAGGGGGAGAAATGTGAACCCCGGGGACACCACAAGGCTAGACTGAAATCCTGCTTCAGGACTTGGTGACCACCCAAGAGCCCTCCTGTCCTGAGCTGGGTCGAGCCATACTATGCCAACCTGTGCCAAGCTGTGTTGAAGCTTACCCAGCGGACGGCTGCACTGACAGCATACCTGGGATGTCTTCTATCACGGGGCAGAATTTTCTCTCAGAACATTCCTCCCCGCCCCCAGGTTTAACAGCGAGCTCCTGGAAACTATATTCCCATCACAAAGTTGTGATTCCCAACATTTGCTGAGGTAGAATAGATTCTACCTGACCTAAAGAGGGCCAACAGGATATTCTCCAAGGTCTTAGAATTATCAGTGCACTAGAGGATGGGAAGAAATATAGCATGTAAATTTAAGTGTGGGGCGGCTGTGTTCTGTCAGTAGCCTGGGAGAGCAGAGGAGAACGGTCTGGATGTATAGAAACAGATGGGAAGGTTCTGGGAGTTTGCCAGGACCTAGTTCTTGTCACTGTTTGAGGCCCAGCAGCTTTAACGCCCCCCTCTTTTCTAGTTAAAAAAAAATGCTGGAGTCATTCTGCTCGACACAAGAGCCATAACTCACCGAGCCGGTTCAGTTTAGACCTAATCTCCTTCTTTATCTCCGATTTCCCATTCTCTTGGATTCCTGTCATCTTGCCAACATCTGGAGTTGAAACCTTGTAGGAAACTTATTTTTACCCATTTCTTCCTACCCTCTTGTCTCCCAGCCTGGAAGCCACAGCTTCTCTAAAAGTCCTGCTGGTCACCATTTCCACTACCAGAGCAGCTCCCTGGTTTTCTATAAATAAACTTTCCTGTATGTTTCATAACCAAATGAACCTTGTCTAAACTTTCTTCCTCTGCTTGAACAAGAATGCATTAATATCTTGATTGCTCATTTAGGAAGAATGTGCCCATTCTCCCAGAAGCCCTCAAGAGTTGGGGTAGAACTCAGTGTCTATGCTAAGGTTCCCCCCTGCTGGCCAGCAGGCCACGGACCTTCCGCTACTCTGATTTCCTAGGGTACTTGTTACACCTGTCATCACGGCTCTCATCTTAAAACGTCCCCCTCCCGCCCTGCCAGGCTTAGTGGTGCACATCTTTAATTCCAACGCTCGGGGGGCAGAGACAGGTGGGTCTCTCTCTGAGTTCCAGGACAGCCTGCTACAGAGTGAGTTCCAGGTCAGCCAGGGATACCCAGAGAAACGCTCATAAAATAAATAAGTAAATAAACTTCCCCGAAACTCCCAAATGCATTAAGGATTGGGGGACCCTGGTTTCCTCGTGGCCTTCGATCCCTGTCACCCTAAGCACACGCTCCATCTCACTGTCCCATCTTCCAGTCTGGGGCTTTTGTTCCTTTGTTTATTTCTAGCCCCTGTGACTTTTACTTATACATTTTTGGCAAAATTCTCCTTTACCTTTGGGGTAAATCCTCTCCC